>NC_091988.1:56087549-56367172 GCF_044704955.1 Pristiophorus japonicus
CTTCTGTGGGAAGTGTCTAGCTTTTGCTTGATGGGGCAGGTGGTGGTTGAAGGGACGGGTGGGTGGGGTGCTTGGGTTGTCATGCGCTCCTTCCGCTGTTTGCGCTTGGCTTTTAGGCGTGCTCCAGACGAAGAGACTCGGTGTTCAGCACCTTCCCACATACTTCTCCTCCACTTTGAGCTGTCTTGGGCCAGGTGCCGGTGGGGATGTTGCACTTTTTCAAGGAGGCTTTGAGGGTGTCCTTGAAGCGTTTCCTCTGCCACCTGGAACTCGCTTGCCGTGTCGGAGCTCCGAGTAAAGCGCTTGTTTTGGGAGTCTAGTAACGGGCATGTGGGCGATGTGGCCCATCCATTGGAGCTGATTGAGCATGGTCAATGCTTCGATGCTGGGGATGTTAGCCTGAGTGAGAACCCAACTTTGGATTTGCAGGATCTTGCAGAGGCTCATGGTCTACAGAGCAGTAGTGATACTCGCCCCTCCTATATGCTTCAGAGACATGGGGCCCGAACTTGGTGAAAGCTAAGTTCCACCCAAATGCTGCCCAAAGGACCGCTGAGAGACCTGATGGTACTTTGGGCGGGAGTTTCGTTGAAAAGTCCTGCAATGACCACCTGGCAGCAAAAAAAACGACTTACGCCATACATCTGGGCGTCAGCGGGCGGGAGCTCCCAATCTTGGCGGCAAATGGAATCCTCGGCAAAGTACCACCGAGGATTGAGTCGGGCCCAGGAAGTGGGGAACACACAAAAATAAAAATTTACACACACAAAACCAAAAAAACACTGGAAAACCTTCAGGGGACCCCATCCACCTGAATCGCTGTATTAAAAAAAAAAATAAAGAAAAGTTTACTAACCTTTTTTTGCAGGTTTTTATACTTACCGTTGAGGTTAGACCTGCCTCCACGCGGTGGTCCTTCCAGTAAACTGGCGAGCTTGCCAGCAGACTTCCCTCCCCGCCTGTGGGAGGCCTCCACGAAACTGGCACCGAGGGAAGACCGCCCAGAAAACTCGGCGGCAGCAGGTGGCGAGTCCACCATGTTTGGGGCCATGGACTATGTACAGCAGGCACCTCAAAGCACTGGAGCAGTACACCAATACAAATATGTGGTTGGCCAACTGTAAAAGATTTTTTTGGCACCTAACATTCCTCCCCTCTTCATGTGGTAGTGCTCTGTGGTGACTCCTACTAATCCCATCACACAAAGCAGCTGAGGATCAGTAACGTTTGCCCATGCAAGGGCAGGTGAATGTAAATGCTATGTAAGGTTTGGTTTTGAGTTCACAGCCTTCTGGGTCACCATTCCCCATCTCTGCTGCAAGAGCATCTTTGCCTGCATGTGGAAATAAAATATACGATAAACTAAATACAATCTGAATTGACAGTTGCTAAAAAGAGTGTTTTGTCGCTTAATGGTCTGAACTCTGGTTTCCAGATGCTTGACGATTTTACGTTGATATTTCTCATTAAAACTAAATGAACTGTGGCTCCGACAAAGTACAAGATGCTTTTTTCATGTAAGCGCAGTGATGAGTGTGCCAATTCTAAGTTGCTTTCTTTAAATGATTTTTTTAGCACAAACTGCCCATTTTTCTGTTCTTTATATTGCTTAATTCAAATGATATTTAGCATAAAAATTGACTCGGTTATCAGGAGTTGATTGTATATTTAATTGCTATTTCCTATGGAAGCACAATAAGATTTTTTAAACTTGATCACTTCAGTAAATATTGCTGGTTACAGGGTTATTTTGTGGAATGTTATATACTCTCCATTTAATGGGCACTGGCTGTGGGCTTACATAAACTAATGGGGTGTCTTTGCAGTGCACTTGGTCTTTACTTTTGGTGTCAATAGAACTGGTTTAACCTTGAGACTGATAAATTTCCATGACTAAGTGGTTGAGAGATTAGAAAGAGCTGGTGATTGATTCTTAACGAGTTGAACCACTAACACTGATGGGGAGTGGACCTGTATGTGAATATTTTTTTTTACTGTGATGTAAAGTTACGGAGATTCAGCTACAAATAGGTATTGTGCGTGATACTTAATTGCAGAATAACCTTTTAAGGGAGTTATGAAATGTATGTGCACTGTTGCCGTCAATTCCAAATGAAGAGAAGGCCACAATACAGAAGAATTGTCATAAGAACATAAGAAATAGGAACAGGATTAGGCTATTTGTCCCCTCAAGCCTGCTCCGCCATTCAATAAGATCATGGCTGATCTGATCCTGGCCTCAACTCCACTTCCCTGCCCGCTCCCCATAACCCTTCACTCCCTTATCATTCAAAAATCTGTCTATCTCCACCTTAAATATATTCAAAGACAGCCTCCACAGCTGTCTGGGGCAGAGAATTACCAAGATTCACGAACCTCTGAGAGAAGAGATTTCTCCTCATTTCTGTTTTAAATGGGCGGCCCCTTATTCAGAAACTATAATTTGCAACTTACACAGCAAAATAAATTCTGGAGGCTGGGTTAAAATCCTGGAACTCCCTCCCTAATAGGAGCACCGACTTAGTTTCTAGTTGGTAACAAATAAAATGTGGTAATTTGTTCTGTCACCTTTGGTTAGGTTGGACAATTTGCAAGAGCGGATCCCCGCTGGAAATTGTAATGCGATTGATACGGATGCTGTATGTTTACACCGTCCTTTGTGTCCTTTGCGTTATTGGCAGCGCTCCCTCGGAGACCCGCAATACATTCAGATTGCTACACAAAAGCCCCAGGAGTAGCTTAGTAAAACAAAGGAAAGCTTTCCTGATGTATCAAATCCAAAGAAATAATTGAAAATGGAAAGGCGGCGAGTTCCTGACAGTGACGAGTTGTTATGTGTCATAACAGCATTTCGAACAGCTCCGTGACTGACAAGATTAAGGGTGCATTTATCAGGAACAGACCTAAAGAAAATACAGATTTCTGTTTGTGTTTCCAGAAGCAGCTTTGTAGTATTGTTTGCATTTTCTCAATAAACTAAAATACCATATGGAGTTGCTGCTTTTTGGAACCCATTATGTTGGCCCTTTTGAGATTGTCACCTAAAAAATTATTAACTCTTATTTTTATTTTCACTTTTCTTACTAATCATCTCTACTGCATGTGTGAGTCCCAAAGGTCATTGTGCCCACTGTCCTACCAAATTCCCTTTTCATTTTTTCCCCTCTCTTCTGGCCTCCCCCTTCCACTCACCAGTGCTGTCCAAGAGGGCAGGTGAGCGGCCTGATCCCAAGCCACACCCAATGATACTCTGAAACAGGAGGTTACATGTCACGTAAGAGTGATTGACAGTCCCCTCTAGTTTCTCCAGATCCCCTCCCTGTGGGAGAGGGGTGTCAGGCTTAACATGAAGGATCATTGCCAAAACAAATCCTCGTCACTTATTAGAACATTTTTTGAGGTAATGAGCGACTCTTTAATTCAGCTGCTTGCACGGTCATGTTTAGGAGCATCTTCCTAACTGTAACCTTTCTAAACTTGCTTTTTAAGCAGCAGCATTTTAAAACTCTGCAACATGCTTTTTTAAAAAAACAATGAAACAGTGGGGTGCATTTCCTCATCTTCTAGTTAATGTTAATGCTGTGCCTGCAGTCAGTTGGGATTTAGTATGTAAATCAGCTCACTAATAGTACATAAGCTGAAAATGGAGGGAAAGCACATTCACAGTTGAATATATAGAACGGATTATTTGAACCTATCTGAACAGCATGTTTTTTACTGGAGGCATCTGTTTGGCTGATACTGTTATGCTCATGCCAGCGCTGTTAAATATTTGGTCAGTATTTGTTCTAATCCCTTTCGTTACTCTTCCCGTGGAGTTTCTCACATTTACCCTTTGAGTTTTTGACTGTGATGTAAAATCTTTCACTGCAAGGCTTATACCCCATGTATATTGCAGAACCACTTCCAGTCATTTTTTAAGAATTAGGATTGCCGCTAGGAGAGCAAAGAGGATTGTTAGAAATAATTTCACATGTACAGTTATTATTAATTATTCGTTCATGGGATGTGGGCATCGCTGGTTAGACCAACATTTATTGCCCATTCTTAATTGCGCTTGAGAAGGTGGTGGTGAGCCACCGCCTTGAACTGCTGCAGTCCATGTGGTGGAGGTACTCCCACAGTGCTGTTACGGAGGGAGTTCCAGGATTTTGACCCAGCAATTATGAAGGAACGGAGATATATTTCCAAGTCAGGATAGTGTGTAACTTAGAGGGGAACTTTGCAGGTGGTGGTGCTCCCATGCGCCTGCTGCCCTTGTCCTAGGAGGTAGATGTCATGGATTTGGGAGGTGCTATCGAAGAAGCCTTGGTGAGTTGCATGGAATGCTTTATTGCAAGTAATTATTGAGGCAGAAACTATAACATGAAAAGGGCAAGTATGTAAAAAGGAATAATGGCCCCAAGTTTCCACATGATTTGCTCCTGATTTTTAGAACGGAGAACGGAGTATCTTAGAAATCGGAATTCTCCACATTTAAGTTTTCTGCAGTTCTAGTCAGGTAGAACAGTTTCACTTTTGAACAGAATTTTTTTTTCAAAAGGGGGCGTGTCCGGCCACTGACGCCTGATTTGAAAGTTTCCACAGTGAAAACATACTCCAACCTAACTTAGAATGGAGCAAGTGAAGATTTTTGTACGCTTGAAAAAACCTTGTCTACACATTAAAAAATCAGGCGCAGGTTACAAATTAGGCATCGGGAACGAGGTGGGGGGTGGGGGGGGGGGGGGGGGAAGGGAAGTCATTAAATTCTACAATCAATCCTTAGTTATACTTATACAAATATTATACAAATAAATCCAACCTGAATAAACATTTATAAGCAAAGAAAAGATTAAATAAACCATGTTCCTACCTGTGTGAAAGTGCTTCAGGCAGGCCTTTCAGGCAGCGGTGTGGCGTCGGTCCCGACGGCAGGGGCAAGAAGCAGCAAGCAGCCTCAGTGCTGATCATGGAAGGGCAATGTGGTTTCATTAAAAAATGTTAAAAATTGAACAGCTACAAAGAATTTGAATAGTCTCAAACAAGTGCATGTGTCCCGTTTATCACAGTCTATCTTTAATTACAGAATGAGTGGTGGAGATTGAAATGGTAACGAGTTGTAAAGGCTGAATTAAAATGCACAGTTGCTGCAGTAACAGTGGTTAAAGAGCCAACATTAATTCAGCAGGTGATTTATTCAGCAGTGCTGCTAAAAGCACTCCCTCACACACAGAAATATCAAGAAAATTAAAATGCAAGCCTTTGCAAGGGTTCAATAAACAAATTTTCACTTTTTCTACAGCACTTTAAAAAATGGCCGAGTGCCAATGTTTACTTCAGACTGCGCGTGCGCAAACGCTCCAACGCGCACGCGCAGGGTTGCCGGCACCAAAAAATCTCATTTAAATTGTACCCGCCCCCTCCTACTTACAAAATCGGCGCGAGTGGTAGGCTCTGCCCCCTGTGCGCCACGCCAAGCAGACATCGAGCTACAAGGAGCTCGAGAATACCGCGTTTTTTTTTTCAGGCGCCGTTTTCGGCGCGAAAAACAGGCGCCCAGCTCTGGGGGGCGCCTTTTTCGCTGCGTGTGGAAACTTGGGGCCAATATAACAGAATATGGGTGCAAGGGCAGGAAAATGGGATTAAGAGTAGATGTTTTCAGTTGAAAAGCTAGAAATGGCACAAGCATGATGGACTGAATCATCTGAATGATAATTTCAGTGGTCTGTGAACTGGTTCACTATGTGTCAAATTTGCTTTGTTTATTAGCTGAGGCAGCTTGAGAGATGGACAGTAAAAGTGGAACAGCTATGCATGTGTAGGGTTTGCTGAGAAGATAAGAATACATCTTTTGCACAGGTGTCATTTTGCATAGATGCTGTTGCTCTTAATTTGCATCTATGTCTTTATTATTCTGGCAGCGTACCTTCTCCCGTGTCCCAGAGAAGACCCAGGCCAGCAATGTGCTTTCATGAGCTCAGTCTAATTGCAGTTGAAAAATGTTAAGAAACCAAATGACACTCGTGGCAGCCATTAACCTTTGCAGCACCAACACTTCATCCTCCGAGGCGTGTACACTGCCTCATTTAGATGACAGTACTGCAGTAATGCCGATGGGGTATAACTTGTGGCTGCAATGAAGTTACCTCTAAATGTTTGTTCCCGTTAATCCCTGCTGATCTTGTATTAGATTTTGCTAAGGTTTTTGCTGCATTTAGTTTCTGTGTGTTATGGTAGCAGAATGTCATCTGACTGAAATGTTTAAACCAAAAAAAAAGAGATACCAGCAGAAATCTGGCTTAATAACATCTTCAGCACAGTTTTGTCAAACATAAATATAGGTTTGTGTCAGCGAGAGGAACTGCACCCTCTAATTAAATTCACTAAGCCTTAAGTCATTTGACATTCTGGGACTGGTTGAACAATCTGTATCAAAATGTATTTAGCAGTTCTTTCGTAAGAAAATTGTTACTGTTCTGATCTCTCCCTAATGTTGCCAAAATCACCGTTTTTGAAATTGGTTCTCTGAACAGCTAGGAACATCATGAATTTAGGGTAGCACCTCCAAGTTATGGAGAAAATGGATCCTGCTCTTTGAATTTATTGACGACCTCTTGATTCTTGATTTTACAAAGGGTTGTGAATCTTTGGAATTCTTTACCCCAGAGGACTATGGATCCTCAGTCGTTGATTATATTCAAGACAGAGGTCGATAGACTTTTGGATACTAAAATGCAGGAAAAGGTGGCCGCCAGGGTGGCACTCCCTAGGGAGTTCCCCTACCAAAACAACTTTACCCTTGTCATCTCCCGCCATCCGACAACTTTTTGCCCTCAACCTCCCCCCTCGCACTGTCTAAACGTCCCCTACCCTAATAAACCTAATAGGGGGTGCATTTTTCTTAATAGTTTACTTTAAACCCTAATCCCACAAATTCGGGCCTACCTCAGGCACGAACTTCCCCTCCAAAAGTCCACGCCTCTCACTGGTGACGACGGCCGGACTACCAGCGATCGAGCCTCCTGCAACGGCGACCTGGACCTCTTTCTCCGATGTTGACTCAGGTGCCCCACCCGATCCTCGATCCTCGACGACGCCCGGTGAGCCAAGTGAGCCTCCGACCAGGCGATCGGGCATCCACCCCTCCAACCACGATCGGACCTCCTCCAGCGGCGGTTAACACCTCCCCCCCCCCCCCCCCCGCAACGTTGGCAGCTGGGCCTCTCCTCCACGACTAAAGGAATGACGATCCTCAACGATGCCTGGTGAACCAGGTGAGCCTCCGAATGGGCGCCTCCCCTTCAATGACAATCGGGCCATTCCCAACAACAACCGGGTCTCCTCCAGCGATAGCAACTGGGCCGCTCCTCCTCAGCGGCGATTGGGCCTCCTCCTCTTCAGCGACGACTGGGCCTCTTCTTCCCCGATGACGATCTGGCCTCTTCTCCCCCAGCACATGGTGAGTACCATGGCTGTGACCACCCTGACCTTCAACACTGAACTCCAGTGGACCACTGACCCTCCCAATGCCTGCTCCCAACCAGCAGCAGACCACCTCCCACCCAGGGCGCTACTCAGCGCCGAGCTTGCGGACAACATCTCGCCGTAGTCAACTAGGCTCATATAGCAGTGCCTGGTCTCCAGTCGTCTTGGACCCCCTTGCCACTGGACCAAGACCTTGCTCAGCTAAGTCCGTGTGGTAGTCTGTGTGCAACGACCACCCCACGTTAAAAGAACTCACGCACGGGCATCTTCCACTCATCTAATATGAAATTCGGGACCTGGAACGCCAGGACCCTAATGGACAACTCCAACAGCGACAGGCCGGAACGCCGCACCACCATAGTTGCCCGGGAACTTAGACGCTTTGACATCGACATTGCCGCCCTAAGCGAGACCCGGCGGGCAGGGGAAGGCCAGCTTAAGGAACATGGTGGAGGTTATACCTTTTTCTGGAAAGGAAAACCAGAGGAAGAACGCCGTCTTCATGGAGTCGGCTTCGCCATCAAAAATGAACTGGTCGGCTGCCTCAAAGACTCCCCCTGTGGGGTTAATGAACACCTCATGACCCTTTGCCTTACACAATCCCGGAATCAATGCGCCACAGTCATCAGTGCATACGCCCCAACACTCGATGCAACGGATGAGGCTAAAGAGGGTTTTTATTCCAACCTCGAGGCATCCCTATCCTGCGTCCCCACGGGCGATAAATTGATCCTCCTAGGTGACTTTAATGCCTGGGTCGGCAAAGACACAGCCCTCTGGGGGGCGTGATTGGCAGAGAGGGGGTAGGAAAATCCAACTCCAACGGCACCCTACTCCTGACAAAATGTCTAGAACATGAACTCCTCATCACCAACACCACCTTCCGCCAGAGGGACAAATACAAGGCATCGTGGCAACACCCACGCTCCAAACACTGGCACCTGCTGGACTATGTCATTGTCCGAGCCAGGGATTGCAAGGATGTGCGCATCACCGCGCTATGACAGGAGCTGACGACTGCTGGACGGACCATCGCCTAATCCGCTCTGTCATCAATATTAACATAGCCCCAAAGCAGAGAGGACAACAGAAGCAGTGCCGCAAAAAAGTTAATACTGGGGCAATTAAAGATCCAGCTAAGAGAGCCCTATACAGCCAGCGCCTCACAGCCATCCTGGCGTGCCTTGATGACCCTGAGATGCTCAATGCCCACAGCGCTTGGTCTGCCCACCAGGCCTCCATAACCAGTGCCTGTGAAGAGACACTTGGTTACTCAACCAGAAAACACCAGGACTGGTTATATGAAAACAATCAGGAGATCCAAGAACTAATGGATAGTAAGCGCAGAGCATTTCTGAGCCTCAAGCAACAACCCAACTCGGGAGCTTCAAAGCAACGTTACAGACGGCTCAAGGCTGAGGTCCAACAAAAAACCCGGGACCGAAAGAACAGGTGGTGGATGGAGAAAGCGCAGGTAATACAACAACTAGCCAACAGCCACGGCACGTGAAGATTCTTCATTGTAGTCAAGGCCACCTATGGTCCAAACTCCCAAGGCCCCACCCCACTCCTGGCTAAGAATGGGGAAATACTCATCAAGGACACCGAGGATGTCAGGGCCTGCTGGAAGGAGCACTTTGAAGATCCCCTCAATTGAGACTCTGCCTTTGACTCGAGTGTTCTCAACACCATCCCGCAGCATGCAACCCACCACCACCTCAGTGAAACCCCAATGCTGCACGAGGTAGGAAAAGCCATAAAACAGCTCAAGAATAACAAGGCTAAAATATGGCGGAGAGGCGCTGTTGGTGTGGATACATGACCTCATCGCTCTCATTTGGAGGGAGGAGAGCATGCCGGGAGATCTCAGAGATGCAGTGATCGTGTCCATTTTTAAAAAGGGGAACAAATACAGCAACTACAGCCGAATCTCCCTGCTATCAACCACTGGGAAGGTTGTCGCTAGAGTTCTCTTCAACCGCCGCCTTCCTGTGGCCGAGGAGCTCCTCCCGGAGTCGCAGTGTGGATTTCGTCCCCTATGGGGAACAACGGACATGATCTTTGCGGCACGACAACTGAAGGAAAAATGCAGGGAGCAGCGCCAGCCCTTATACATGGCCTTTTTCGATCTCTCAAAGGCCTTTGACACTGTTGACCGTGAGGGTTTATGGGGTGTCCTCCTCCGTTTTGGATGCCCCGAAAGTTTGTCAACATCCTTTGCCTGCTCCACTACGACATGCAGGCCGTGATCCTTACCAGCAGATCCATTACAGACCCATTTCACGTCCGGACCGGGGTCAAATAGGGCTGCGTCATTGCTCCAACCCTCTTCTCGATCTTCCTCGCTGCCATGCTTCAACTCACTGTTGACAAGCTCCCTGCTAGAGTGGAACTAAACTACAGAACCAGTGGGAAGCTATTTAACCTATGCCGCCTCCAGGCCAGGTCCAAGATCACCCCAACCTCTGTCGTTGAGCTACAGTACGCGGACGACGCCTGCGTCTGCGCACATTCTGAGGCTGAACTCCAGGATATAGTCGATGTATTCACTGAGGCATATAAAAGCAATGGGCCTTACGCTTAACATCCGTAAGACAAAGGTCCTCCACCAGCCTGTCCTCACCGCACAGCACTGCCCCCCAGTAACCAAGATTCACAGCGCGGCCCTCAAACGTGGACCACTTCCCATACCTCAGGAGCCTCTTGTCAACAAAGGCAGACATTGATGTGGAGATTCAACATCGCCTCCAGTGCGCCAGTGCAGCTTTCGGCTGCCTGAGGAAAAGAGTGTTCAAAGACCAGGCCCTCAAACCTAGCACCAAGCTCATGGTCTACAGGGCTGTAATAATACCCGCCCTCCTGTATGGATCACAGCCATGGACGATGTACAGAAGACACGTCAAGTCGCTGGAGATATATCACCAATGATGTCTCCGCAAGATCCTGCAAATCCCCTGGGAGGACAGACGCATCAACATCAGTGTCCTCACCCAGGCTAACATCCTCAGCATTGAAGCACTAACCACACTCAATCAGCTTCGCTGGGCAGGCCACTTAGTTCGCATGCCAGACACGAGACTCCCTAAGCAATTGCTCTACGCAGAGCTCCTTCATGGCAAATGAGCCAACGGTGGGCAGCGGAAACGTTACAAGGACTCCCTCAAAGTCTCCCTGGTGAAGTGTGATATCACCACTGACACCTGGGAGACCCTGGCCGAAGATCGCCCTAGGTGGAGAAAGTGCAACCGGGAGGACGTTGAGCTCCTCGAATCTCAACGCTGCGAGCGTGAAGAGGTCAGGCGCAGGCAGCGGAAGGAGCGTGCGGCAAATCAGTTCCCCCACCTGTGACAGGGTCTGTGGCACTCGTGTTGGACTGTTCAGCCACCAAAGATGGAAGCAAATCTTCCTCGATTCCGAGGGACTGCCTATGATGATGATGATTTTGGATACTATGGGAATTTAGGGATATGGGGATAGTGCGGGAAGGTGGAGTTGAGGTAGATCAGCCATGATATTGAATGGCGGAGCAGGCTCGAAGAGCCAAATGGTCTACTCCTGATCCTTATGTTCTTGTAATTACTTTTTTTTTGTGAACGTTTAAATTGGACTTGATTATAATTAAATTGGACTTGATTATGATGAGTTGTTGCACTAGAATTTTCACAGCAACCATCAGAGGACAGTGACTTCTTCCAGTTAAATCTTGTGATTTTGTTATAAATGTATTAACTGGACTGGTGATTGCAAAGGGGGTGGAGTATAAAAGCAGGGAAGTCTTGCTACAGTTATACAAGGTATTGGTGAGGCCACATCTGGAATACTGCGTGCAGTTTTGGTTTCCATATTTACGAAAGGATATACTTGCTTTGGAGGCATTTCAGAGAAACATAGAAACATGGAAAATAGGTGCAGGAGTAGGCCATTCGGCCCTTCTAGCCTGCACCGCCATTCAATGAGTTCATGGCTGAACATGCAACTTTAGTACCCCCTTCCTGCTTTCTCGCCATACCCCTTGATCCCCCTAGTAGTAAGGACTTCATCTAACTCCCTCTTGAATATATTTAGTGAATTGGCCTCAACAACTTTCTGTGGTAGAGAATTCCACAGGTTCACCACTCTCTGGGTAAAGAAGTTTCTCCTCATCTTGGTCCTAAATGGCTTACCTCTTATCCTTAGATTGTGACCCCTGGTTCTGGACTTCCCCAACATTGGGAACATTCTTCCTGCATCTAACCTGTCTAAACCCGTCAGAATTTTAAACGTTTCTATGAGGTCCCCTCTCATTCTTCTGAACTCCAATGAATACAAGCCCAATTGATCCAGTCTTTCTTGATAGGTCAGTCCCACCATCCCGGGAATCAGTCTGGTGAACCTTCGCTGCACTCCCTCAATACAAGAATGTCCTTCCTCAAGTTAGGAGACCAAAACTGTACACAATACTCCAGGTGTGGCCTCACCAAGGCCCTGTACAACTGTAACAACACCTCCCTGCCCCTGAACTCAAATCGTCTCGCTATGAAGGCCAACATGCCATTTGCTTTCTTAACCGCCTGCTGTACCTGCATGCTAACCTTCAATGACTGATGTACCATGACACCCAGGTCTCATTGCACCTCCCCTTTTCCTAATCTGTCACCATTCAGATAATAGTCTGTCTCTCTGTTTTTACCACCAAAGTGGATAACCTCACATTTATCCACATTATACTTCATCTGCCATGCCTTTGCCCACTCACCTAACCTATCCAAGTCACTCTGCAGCCTCATAGCATCCTCCTCGCAGCTCACACTGCCACCCAACTTAGTGTCATCCGCAAACTTGGAGATACTACATTTAATCCCCTCGTCCAAATAATTAATGTACAGTGTAAACAGCTGGGGCCCCAGCACAGAACCTTGCGGTACCCCACTAGTCACTGCCTGCCATTCTGAAAAGTACCCATTTACTCCTACTCTTTGCTTCCTGTCTGCCAACCAGTTCTCAATCCACGTCAGCACACTATCCCCAATCCCATGTGCTTTAACTTTGCACATTAATCTCTTGTGTGGGACCTTGTCGAAAGCCTTCTGAAAGTCCAAATATACCACATCAACTGGTTCTCCCTTGTCCACTCTACTGGAAACATCCTCAAAAAATTCCAGAAGATTTGTCAAGCATGATTTCTCTTTCACAAATCCATGCTGACTTGGACCTATTATGTCATATCTTTCCAAATGCGCTGCTATGACATCCTTAATAATTGATTCCATCATTTTACCCACTACTGAGGTCAGGCTGACCGGTCTATAATTCCCTGTTTTCTCTCTCCCTTTTTTAAAGGTTCACTAGTTTGATTCTGGGGATGAGGGGGTTGACAAGAGGAATGGTTGAGTAGGTTGGGCCTCTACTCCATTGGAGTTTAGAAGAATGAGAGGTGATCTTACTGAAACGTATAAGATTATGAGGGGCTTGACAAGATGGATGCAGATATCATGTTTCCACTGATGGGGGAGACTAGAGTTAGAGGGCATGATCTTAGACTAAGAGGCAGCCCATTTAAAACAGAGATGAGGAGGAATTTCTTCTCAGAGGGTTGTAAATCTGTGGAATTTGCTACCCCGGAGAGCTGTGGAAGCTGGAACATTGAATAAATTTAAAACCGAAATGGACAGTTTCTTGAGCGATAAGGGGATAAGGGGTTATGGGGAGCGGGCAGGGAAGTGGAGCTGAGTCCATGATCAGATCAGCCATGATCTTATTGAATGGCGGAGCAGGCTTGAGGGGCCATATGGCCTTCTCCTGCTCCTATTTCTTATGTTCTTATGTCATGTTAACAGTTACCCACCTGTGGAAGAAAAGAGTTGTATGTCTGGTAAGGTCATAGATAATTAGTATACTTGATTTTTAATTAATTTCTTGAAAGTGCTGTGAAATGGTATTTAACATTTATCGTTTGCAGTTTTAAAAGCAAAAATTATTTAAGTGAATACTTGCCCATATAGCAGTAGACCGAGTACAGCAATGCTTTTTAAGGCATATCATTTGATAAAATGGATGTTCTGCTGTTGAGCATTTTGAAAGTAATGAAAGTAATCACTTGATTCTCTAAGGCAGGTTTGGAATTTCATTTTGATACAACTGTGTTGGGGAAACTTGGGATGGGCTCAAAAAGGTACTTTATGAACCCCACTCAAACTTTGCTGGTTTGCTCAATGGGCAAATACCAGCAGATCTTGAATCCATAGTTGAGTGGAGGAGAATCAGGTTGTCATTTAAGACGTTGTACATGATCTAACACCATTTTCATTATTCTCTTTATAATTAGTTTTGTGATCTTAACACTGCTGTAATGGGAAATGGCAAATTGGAGGCAAAGCATTTCCCCACAGGGAGGGAAAGAAAAGATTGGATGGTCAGTAGCCCTAGGCTGCGACACTGTCCAGTTCTCGATGAGCAGAGACAGGAAAGAAAGGCTCCAACCCATTCTCGGTTATGTGTGATCGGGAGACTTGTGGGAGGCAGAAAGGAAGGGAATAAGAATATAGTTTTCATTGCGGGGACTATGTGGAGCAATGGATTAGGAGACTGTCCTTTTACCTTTGGGAATTGGTTTTGAATCCAGCCCTAACAAGTCTGAATAAGATTCCCAATCAGCCTGTGCTAAATTTTGTCCATATTTATTCATGGGCCCATGCCATTGAAGTACTGGGTTGAGACTAGTCAAATTAATTTCAAGCAGAATTCTTACAGCTGGCACAAAGACTTCTTGGAGGTTGAGAGATATAATGGCATCTGATCAGTTTTGGCCGTACATTGTAAACCACTGACCTCAATTTTCAAAATAATTCTATTTTAACAACTTCTGCCTTAATAAAGGGGCAAAACTGATCCGATCCCATTATATCTCTAATAAGAACATAAGAATTAGGAGCAGGAATAGGCCATTCGGCCCCTTGAGCCTGCTCCGCCATTCAATAATATCATGGCTGATCTTCTTTCCTGCACTGTTCCCATAAACCTTGAATCCCTTAATATTCAAAAATGTATCAATCTCTGTCTTGAACATACTCAGTCTTTGAGCCTCTACAGCCCTCTGGGGTAGAGAATTCCAAAGATTCACCATCCACTGAGTGAAGAAGTTTCTCCTCATCTCAGCCCGAAATGGCTGACCCCTTATCTGAGACTGTGACCCCTGGTTCTAGACTCCCCAGCCAGAAGAAACATCCCCCTCCCTGTGTCTACTCTGTATAGCCCGGTAAGAATTTTGTATGTTTCAATAAGATCACCTCTCATTCTTCTAAACTCTGAATATAGGCCTTTAGTCTACTCAATCTCCCCATCCCAGGAATCAGTCTTGTGAACTTTTGTTGCACTCCCACTATGTCAAGTATATCCTTGCTTAGGTAAGGAGACCAAAACTGTATGCAATACTCTAGGTGTGGTCTCACTCGGGGCCCTATGCAATTGCAATAAGATGTCTTTACTCTTATACTCAAATCCTCTTGTAATAAAGGCCAACATACCATTTGCTTTCTTAATTGCTTGCTGTACCTGCATGTTAACTTTCAGTGATTCGTGTACAAGGACACCTAGGTCCTTCTGAACACCAATATTTCCCAATCTCCAACCATTTAAAAAATACTTTCCTACCAAAGTGGATAACTTCACATTTCTCCACATTAGATTCCATTTGCCATGTTCTTGCCCATTCACTTAGCCTGTCCATATCCCCCTGAAGCCTCTTTGTATTCTCCTCACAACTTACATTCCCACCTAGCTTTGTATCATCAGCAAACTTGGATATATTGCATTTGGTCCCCTCATCCAAATAATTGATATAGATTGTGAATACCTGGGGCAGATCCTTGCGGCACACCACTAGTAACAGGCTGCCAACCTGAAAATTACCCGTTTATTCCTATTCTCTGTTCTGTCCGTTAACCAATCCTCAATCCATGCTAGTATATTACCCCAATTCCATGGGCTCTAATTTTCTTTAATAAACTCTTGTGTGGCACCTTGTCGAATGCCTTCTGAAAATCCAAATACACCACATCCACTGGTTCCCCTTTATCTGTTCTACTACAGTCTGAAATCCGGAGTTCCAAAATTCAAAAATCGCGCTGATCCACGGAGGGGTCGTCCCGGAATCCGAAATATGTTTCAAAATCCGGACAGTTTTTTTAAAAGAAGATGGCGGTATTTTTTCCGCTAATCAACCGCTATTTTTTAAAAACACAGCGGTAAAAATCAGCGTAAACCACGGTCCTCGCCAACTTTAGTCCGAGGCTGATTACTGCTGTGAGTTGGGCATAGGGAGGGGAGAAAACACGCCCCCAAAAATTCCAAAAGACACAAAAATGAAAAAATCACAAAACATTCACAAGACCCTTTCTAGCGAATCGCTGCAAAAGAATTAAAAAATAAAACATTAACTTAACTTTTTTTTGCAGGTCTCCATACCTACCCCACTGTCCCAATGGCTGCAACGTAGGTTTTTCCCGGGCATTTTTTTTCCAACTAACTACTGGTTACTGCTGATCCAAATAGTTTTTTTTCGCAACAGTAAATAATCCCCCAACCCAACCCGCAGACACACAATCCAAAAAAATTGCAAAAAACAAAAAAATTCACATTTACAAAACCCTTACCTACTAAATCGTTGAAAAATTTAAAAATAAAAACTTTAACTTACCTTTTTGTTTTAGGTCTTCATATTGACTGCTGTCCCAAGGGCTGCAACCGGGTCCGCTGCACCCGGACCCACCGCCAATGCCGCCCCCCCCCCCCCACCCTCTGCAGCACCCGGACCTGCCATCCCCCCACCGTCGCATTTGGACCCGCCGCCCCGAACCCGAACCCGCCGTTCCCCCTCCGCAGCACCCAGACCTGCCATCCCCCCACAGTCGCACCTGGACCCACCGCCCCCACCCACCACCCACCCCCCTCCGCAGCACCCGGACCTGCCATCCCCCCTCCATTGCATCTGGACCCGCCGCCCCTCCCTCCGCAGCACCCGGACCCGAACCCGAACCCGCCGTTGCCGAACCCACCGTTCCCCCTCCGCCTCTCCCAGACCTGCCGTTCCCCTTCCGTCGCACCTGGACCCGCCGCCCCTCCCTCCGCAGCACCCGGGCCCGCAGCACCTGAAACTCTGCCCGGGCGTTTCCGGATTCAGGATGTTGAAAAGACGTTCTGAAATCCGGAAATACCCAAAATCCGGAACAGCCTTAGTCCTGAGCTGTCCGGATTTTGGACGCTCCGCCTGTAGTTACAACCTCAAAAAACTCTTAACAGATTTGTCAAACTTGATTTCCCTTTCATAAATCCGTGTTGACTGCCCAATCTTATTTTCTAAGTACACTGTTACCACGTCCTTAATAACTGATTCGAGCATTTTCCCTACTATTCATGTCAGGCTAACTGGTCTGTAGTTCCCCGTTTTCTCTCCCTCCTTTTTAAATAGCGGGGTTACATTAGCTACCCTCCAATCTGCGGGAACTGTTCCAGAATTTTGGAAGATGACAACCAGTGCATCAACTATCTCTGTAGCCACCTCTTTCAAAGCCTTAAGATGTAAGCCATCAGGTCCAGGGGATTTATCGGCTTTCAATCCCATTAATTTCTCCAGTATTATTTTTTTACTAATACTAATTTCTTTCAGTTCCTCATTCTCGCTAGACCCTTGGTTCTCCATTATTTCTGGGAGGTTTTTTGTGTCTTCCTTGAAGACAGACACACAGTATTCGTTTAATTTCTCTGCCATTTCCTTATTCCCCATTTTAATTTCTCCTGTCTCCACATGTAAGGGATCCACATTTACTTTCGCCAATCTTTTTCGTTTTTACATACCTCTCAACCTCCAAATTTGAAAATCGGGGTCACCGGTCCTAAAATCAGGTGCAAGAACTTACTATGCATAGTGCCATGAATGTGAAAATAACAAAATATTTTCACCATTTATGCAGTTCTGATGGGTTTAATTTATTATGATTTCCACTCATTCAAATACAAATTCACAGAATTTTGATCTGGTATGTGTTCAGGATCATGTTTTTTTTTATTTATTGAAGGAATGAACCCTTTTCTCCATTCTGATGGTACATAAATTAAGGTTTAAATCATATACAGTAGCATCAAGATATAATAAAATTTTAATCCCACTGATTAAGAAGTGTGAAATCCAAATGTAAGCATTCAGGCTTGCCTTGTCTTCAATTGCTGTAATTTTGAAGCACAAGCATTGGGGGGATAATCTATTTGATGCTTGGAGGGCATTTTAAAATTTGGAAATACTGCTCTGAAGTTTCAACAACGGGATAGGGTTGAAATTCACATGCAAAATGGGATCATTTGAAGTATTAATTTTATATAACTTTCAATCACAAATTCACCCTGTTGCAGCAGTGTGCTTATATTGACTCACCGTCTAACCTGCAGCTGGAAAGAAGCAGTACAGATTAAGTACCAGGAGCACTGGTAGTGCTATAGCGAGCTCTTATGATGGTTAATAAGTGGTACAGATGGACATTCTCCTGTTGACTGAGTGAACTTATCTAATGAATATTTGAATAATTAAAACCAGCAATGTTCCAGATTTGATCCTCGGTCTGGGTTGAGTTAGTTGATTTCAACTGGGGCTGCAATTGGCGTGGTTTAGGGAGGGAGATTTCGAGTGTGTGTGTGTGTGTGTGTGTGTATATATCTGAACATGCAGTGAGGAAAGAACCTAGCTCAGCCCATGGTGGGAAGTAAATTGCAGACACTTGCTGTTGAGGCTCAGATGTGAATAATGTATCTTGGGCAAAGTCGTGAAGAGCTCCTGGCATCCATGAAACCATAGCCCAGCAAGGAGAGGAAGGGGAGAAAATATTTGCGGCAGTTTTTTGTTTAAACAGAAAGGTGTGGATATCTTGGAAAGAAATATTGGGCCCAAATTTGCCCAGGAGTTGCTCCGTTTTTTTTTGGAGCAACTTGATTTTTCTGGAGTATCTTAAAAATCCCCATTCTGCACATTTAATTTGCGGCAGTATAAGTGAGTTAGTTAGGATTTTTTTTTTTTCGTTTTTTTTTTAAAAAGACGCATTAGCAGCCGTTTTGGCCAATTAAGCCAGTTTGGACAGCTAATAGTTGCTCCAAACTAACTTAGGCCAGCGTTGTGGCCACACAGAAAACCCTTGCGGAGAGTTAAGAAATCAGCGCAGGTTAGTACATTCTAAAGCACCAAGACTTACAAAGCACAAAAAGCATTCAATAACAAATAAAAAATAGAAGGAAGCGGAGAAGACCTGCACCTAAAGCACCAAGACTTACAAAGTTTTAAGGAACTCTGCAAACACACAATCACAGTAGTTTAAACAACCGAAGCAACTACTTACATGTACAGGGCTTTTTTCATGTCACTCATTACTTTGCACATTTTTACAGATCTCCTTTATAATCATTTTTTTACCTGTACAGGGATCTCCCTAAAACAAATTAAGCCCAGCGATGTTTCCATTCTCCAATTGGCTTCAAAGGCTGTATGCTGAGATACTCCCAAAAGATGTGTAAAATAGAAACAACTTCCCCATATTTTTGCCTGAAACAATTTGGCACAGCAGGTTTTCATCTGTTCAATAGCTCGCGGGCCGGTGCGGGAGAGCATTCGGCCAGGGATAGGGGCGGCGAGCATCGGTCCCGCTCACAGCCTGCAAGACGCGCTGAGAGAGCGAGGAGCTACTGCTCATGCGTGCAGACTCCACCACACATGCAGACAGCTGCCGGCACTGTTTTCGGCGCAGGGCTATAAGCTCCGCCCCCCACTGCACTATATATGCTGCGCCAGGACCTGGGACACACAGTAAAGTGGCCAGAATCGTGAGGCCGTTTTGAGCGCACAAAGTCACCGCATTTCAGGTTTGTGCGCCAGAAAAAGGGGTTGAGGAAATTTGGGCCCATTGAGTTTAAAATGTGATGAGGAATAAAATCAAAAAGACAGTATTCTCAATGGTATGTATAATTGCAAATGAATTGAATTAACCTTATGAAAATGTAGCAACCTGTTTAAGGATGCTATGTTGGACATTATCAGAAACTAAAGTAATATAATATGACATCAGCTCCTGGCCACCAACACTATTGCTATAAGACACAATCTAAAGCAGTTGCGCATTCATGGCAAATGGTGAGAACAGTCTGCATAATTTTTAAGAGATAGTTTGCAGTGAAGGAAGAATTTAAGGGCCATGGAAGCAAGCGCTAAACAAAATGTCAGCAGTGTTTCAGGCCACAATTAATAATTGATTATTTGTTCTAACTAGATTTACTGCCACAGGGAGTAATGAGAAAGGGAATCTTTTGTGTAACTATAATTATGGCCTGGAATTTTCTCCAATGCTCCCATTCCGTCGTTTATACGCGTTAAATGGGGTTCCGCCGGTTTATATGTGTAAATGAGGTTTCTGCTGCACATATGGTAAAGATACAGTAGCGAAGCGGGAGTAACTGAGGAATGTTCCCAGCCCACGTTCCTGTGGAACTGTGATCGAGTGTCTTGACTTCCCCCTCATGCTAAATCAATATATGTATGCATATATGCACCACCACTCCTGGCCAAAGTTCCTGAAATTCTTTGTCACCCCAACTGGAGCGTTCGAGATCGTGTACTTGGCCTTCCCCAACAAGGTCACCGGGGTTAAGATGCATTCCTCCTTTCCCTCAATGAAGCCACCAGAACATTAATCCTGCATGACAAAACAACTAGAAGGTGTTCCTGTGTCACAGTAGTTTCCAAAAAATACCAACCAAGGCAGTCTTAATGGAGAAAAACCTAAAACTTGAGACAGAAAATAGTATTTATACCTCTGCTGAAATACGTGTTCTACTTTAAAACGGTAGGTACACCTCAATTTGACATGTTTTGAATGAGTCCAAATTCTGATTCCATTCCAACCCCAAATATCTGCATTTGTGCTTTATACCTTCCTCTAGCTCTCCACCACTTTTCTCAATCCCTTGAACACATCTGTGCTGTCTGACTGCTTGTCCAATATTAAGTCTTAATGCCCTTCAGCTTTGGAACTTGCAACAAAGTCTGTTCCCTGGACATTGACTCCATCCCTCTCCCTGGCTTCTCACTCAGATTAAACAGCAATGTTGGTGCTGACTCGATCCTGAACTGTACTTCAAACACCTCTTTCTTTCCATCATCAAGAATGCTATTTCCATACTACCTCTGCAACCTCCTCCAAACTGACACCCTTGCACACTCTTCAATCTTCTGACTGTGACCTCTGAAGTATCTTCGTTCTTCAGTCGCCTAGGCCATGCTCTGGAATTCTCTCCGAAGATCTCTCTGCTTTTCGACCTCTCTTTCCTCCTTTAAAAAAACTTACTAAAACACAGCTTTTTTCCCTAATAACTCTCCCTGGCTTGGTGATTCTGTTCCTGTTACTCCATTGTAAAGCACCGTGGGTCATTCTGTATGTTGAAGGCAATATATAAAAGCAAGATTTTCTATTTAAACTTGTAGTTTGGTTTTTATCCCTACTGTTCTATAACCGGTCTCAACTGATCTTTTTGTTATTTGAGCACCTTCAATACAACAATATGCCCAGTTGATGTCATTGGTAGATTTTCAATTCAGACCACTGTGTTGTAATGTGCACCAGCTGATGCCATTCATAGCTGCCATGTAGGCAATCAATATTACAGCTGCGGAAAAGCCCTGATCAGCTAGGACTCCCTGTTGTAAATACAAATACAAGGATGGTTAATATACATAAGGCATAAAGATTTTATTTTATTCAAGTGTAAATCTGTAAACAATGGTTTTATATTGGCTGAAGCAGCTCCTTTGAGGTTCTGCAGAGAATATATGTAAGTGTAGAATTTATCTCGTATGACTGACTCCTTGTGAATTCTTAAAACTTTAAGCCTTCTTTTTTAATGGGCTGGATCGCGAGGCATTTTTCATAAGCTGGGTTTTCACTATGTAGTGGCTCTGCTGCCAAGTCATCATTGGAAATTAATCTTCTACTCGGTGCTGGTTGGTGACTGTGAAATGCTCACTGATGAAAGATTACTCAAGGACGGAGTGAAGTGCTGGCATTCTCCTGCAAAGCTTTTATCTTGATGGAGGAAGTCATTCGTGTTGTTGTACACATGAGCGTGTGATATAATACATGTTATCCAATGAAAAAGTGATTTTCTGAAGCATTCTTCGCTTCATTTCATCAGTTTTGTAGTCTTACAGTCTCTATGCAAGTCTCCCTTGGCAAGAAGGGCAGCTGCTTTGGCCACTGTTTCTTGCACAACTCCTGGCTCCATGGCTATCGCCCTCAGTGAAGATCCAACGCTGTGCAGATACAGTTAACCAACATTGAATGGGAGCTATCCAAACCTCTGGAAAACAAGTGCTCAACGAATAGCTTCCAAGTCTTCTGAATGAGAGTTAACTGTATTACTACCAGGTCATTTTGGACTTTTTCCATTAATCAGCAACTCTGCAATGCCAGATCTGCCAGGCACCCTTAAGAGGTTGAAACCTCCCCCCAGACCCTTTGAATGGAAGCCCAGTGTTCTTCTACTTGTCCTTGAGTCTCTGAATATGAGTCCCTCGCTGTGCTAATTGCGCTCTGAATGGAACAGGAACAGGTCTGGAATTCAGCTGTGCATTTAGCAGCTCAATGATTTAGGTGTACATGAGTGAACTCTGCTTCATAAATAATGAATGGATACATTCATATTTTTATGCAGTCAATAAACTGAATTTAAAAATCCCATTAACAAATCCCATGTTGCACTATTTTTGCAATATTTTGTTCAAACAGCAGTTTTTAAGGAAATCAATTAGAGAAACTGGCAGGGATGTATTACTAAGACAGTGAGGATGCTTATTTTTAACAGTAGTGCATCTGTCACATTCTGTTGAACGCAGTAGCTTAGCCAAGTGTCCATTATTCATGCGCGAGCCTTAACAGCGAGTGTCAATCAGCTATTCAATCACGGGGGCTTCATGTCTCAAGCCAGTCCTGTCCTGACTGAACATCCAAGGGTGTATAGACTCAAGATGATCACTACAAAAGTGGAAGTGAAAAGAATTTTTTTCACGAATGTTATATGGAATATTTTATTACAAATGGTTGCTTGAGGTGGAGACTGTAACATCATTTAAAAGGGAACTTTATACATATTTGAGAAGGAAAATTATAAAAGGGAAAGTGGTTCAGAGTTTATAGCTCCGCCACTGGCACACTGGGCCAAATGTCTGCTAATATTGTAAATTCTATGCTGCATGCCACTTGAATTTGACACTGCATGATCTGTAGCGCCAGTGTAACACCTGATTTAAGAAGTGATAAGGATGTTTGGTAGATCTCCTGAGCACTTATAAGCTAAACCGGGGTTATTGACCCTGTACGCATTTGCAGAGCTCTTTAATGGGTGGAAGAATTTCAGTCTAGCTGAGGAGTATAAAGGAGGTGATGCCTGGCTACACTGATGCTGCAGCTTAAACATGTATCTGCATTTTAAGTGCGTGCTCAGTTTTTACATGGGTTTCATTCTTATTTGACTAAAGAGGTTCTAGGCTGTCTCCTCAATCGTGTCCTCCTTTGTGTCCTGCTCTGAAGCACTCTGATTCGATGCTACATGACTTTTTCGCTGCACCCGCTCCCCTTTCAGTTCTGTGGGGAGGGGATCAGATCCTCTGGTGGTCCTCCTGTGGCCACTACTTTGATCATTAACTGCATAATTCCGTTTCTATTTTTTTGTCTTGTTCAGGTGAATTCTGTACAAACTGTCTCGTATAGGATACATAATACAAGTGATTTGTCACACTGTGACAATCTGTGACACATCCTGTGATTGTTGCTACTAAGCAGCAACTGCATGATTCTGCACGAATCTTCTTTTTCTTAGGCAATCCCCCGGAGTCGAGGCTGACTTGCTTCCACACTAACATGAGTTCTAATGTGACTGAGACCAATGCGGAACCTACAGTCTCTGTCACAGGTGGGGCAAATGGTAATTGAAGGGACGGGTGGATGGGATGCTTGATTTGTCATGCGCTCCTTCCGCTGTTAGTACTTGGCTTCCGCGTGCTCCCGACGAAGAGACTCTTAAGAGTTCGGCGCCTTCTTGGATGCTTCTCCACTTTGGGTGGTTTTGGGCCAGGGATTCCCAAGAGTCGGTGGAGACGTTACTTTGTTTGAAGGAGGCTTTATGGATGTCCTTGAAGCGTTTCTCTGCCCTCCTGGGACTCACTTGCCGTGACTTAGCTCAGAGTAAGGTGCTTGTTTCAGGAGTCTAGTATCGGGCATGTGGACAATGTGGCCCGTCCATCGGAGCTAGTCGATGCCTCGATGCTAGGGATGTTGGTTGATATTGGTACGCCTTTCCTGCCAATGAATTTGCAGGATTTTGCGGAGGCAGCGTTGGTTGTACCTCTCCAGTGCTTTGAGGTGCCTCCTGTACCTAGTCCATGTCTCTGAAGCATATAGGAGGGCGGCTATCACTACTGCTTGGTAGATCATGAGCTTGGTGCCTGGTTTGAGATCCTGGTCTTCGAACACTCTTTTCCTCAGGTGATCGAAGGCTGAACTGGCACACCTAAGGCTGTGATGGACTTCGTCATTAATGTCTGTCCTTGCTGATAGTAGGCTCCCAAAGTATGGGAAGTGATCCACATTGTTTAAGGTCTCGTCATGGATCTTGATAATCGGGGAGCAGTACTGTATGGTGGGGAGAGGTTGGGAGGGAACCTTTGTCTTACGGATGTTTAATGCAAGGCCCAGGCTCGTATGCTTCAGTGAAGGTGTCAACAATGGTTTGGAGTTCAACCTCCGAGTGTGCACAAACACAAGCGTCGCCTGCATACTGTAATTCAAGGACAGAGGTTGGAACAACCTTGGATGTGGACTGGAGGCAACGTAGATTGAACAATTTTCCACTTGTCCTGTAGATTAACTCCACTCCAGTGGGGAGCTTGTTAAAGGTGAGCTGAAGCATTGCAGTGAGGAAGATTGAGAAGAGCGTTGGTGCGATGACACAGCCTTGCTTGACCCCAGTCTGCACTTGTATTGGGTCTGTGGTGGATCCATTGGTAAGAAACAGGGCTCGCATGTCATCGTGAAGTAGGTGGTACATGGTGACAAATTTTTGAGGATAGCCGAATTTGAGAAGGACACTTCATAATCCCTCACGGTTGACAGAGTCAAAGAAAGAAAGCCATGTGCAGAGGTTGACACTGTTCCCTACATTTTTTTTTCTTGGATTTGTCGCGCAGTGAAAATCTTGTCTGTTGTGCCCCTTAGTGTGCGGAATCTGCATTGCGACTCTGGGAGGAGATCTTCAGCCACTGGGAGGAGGCGATTGAGGAGGATTCTTGCGATGATTTTCCCTGTGGTAGACAGCAGGGAAACTCCTCTGTAATTGCCGCAATCGGATGTCACCTTTCTTGAAGGTGGTCACGATTACGGGGTCTCTGAA
Source organism: Pristiophorus japonicus (assembly GCF_044704955.1). Classification (NCBI taxonomy): domain Eukaryota; kingdom Metazoa; phylum Chordata; class Chondrichthyes; family Pristiophoridae; genus Pristiophorus; species Pristiophorus japonicus. The sequence continues at coordinate 56,112,468 of NC_091988.1, forward strand.
ATTCCCTGGCATGCTCTCCTCCTTCCAGATAAGAGAGATGAGGTCATGGATTCGCACCAAGAGTACTTCTCTGCCATGCTTTAATACTTCGGCGGGATTCCATCTGCTCCTGATCTTCAGCCTTGTTGTTTTTCAGTTGTCGGAACAATGCATGAGTCGTGAGGTTTTTGGTGAAATCAGTAAAATAAAGAAAGACTTGCATCCTACTTGCAGTGGGTCCAATGATAATTGGCTAACTTTTGCCAAGATTGGATAATTGGCTTTTTAAAGAAATTCTGCTTTTTTTTTAAAAACAGTGAGAAAAGTCAGCATTGTATTGATTGCATTGTAAGCGCAAAAGGGCTGCATATCGAGGCTGAAGTATGTAAGGTACAAATGGAGATAGATGATTCCATCATTTGTGTAGTGACACAGTGCACAGGGGTACTGTTGCTTCATTGCTGAAACCTGACCAGTACTGGTCTATTGCAGGCAATGCATTATCACAGAGTCAGGCTAACAAGGTACATCCAATTTATGGAACATATTTTTAATAGTGTTTCTGCAGACAGTCTGCTGTGTGCAGAATTCTCTGGACTTGTCCATAATTTTCCTCACAACTGCTCTGTGACTTGCAACACTTGTTACGACAAATCGCTTTCCTTGGTTATCCCTTACTGTTTGTTTTGCCATATTTAGGTTGAATGGAAATAAATAATCTATATTTTTATATTTTAAAAATAAGTAGAACCCTCTAAGTGCCTATGAATGCTCTAGGTTATAAGCAGCTGTTGTAATATTCTGCCTAGTGAGCAGAGTGTAGCCCCGCATCATAAATCAACATAAGATACATTTTATGTCATATTATAAGTTATGTTTTATTGTTTTTCTTGGAGGCAGTATACATCGAAATGAAAACAAGTAAGCATCCATCTGAAACAAAATAAAATGTCAAGATGTTTTGGGACTGATTTTCTTGTCCCCCAGCTACTCCAGCATAAGTTGGACGTTGTGTGCTTTGCATGCTCATGCTGTGGTCTCCACCGAGCCTGGCTGCTATTGAGTTTGGCTGATTTGCACATGATGGACAAGAGCCAGGTGGAATTTCCACCGTGGAGTTACTGTTTGCTTCAAATTGGGGTACGAAGTTCTGTAATTTGTTAGGTCCGAATGGAACTTTTGCCGACTATTTTTGAGCAGCTGAAACTGCCTTCACTTACAAAATGCAGCCCTGCTATTCTAAATACTCTTTGGAAAAAAAAAACACCTGCCCAAGGTAAGTAGAAATTGCCTCTTTACAGATCCTCCAATTGAAAGCACAGATTCCACAACTCCCTAATGGCTCAGTTGGTAGTGCACTCGCCTCTGAGTCAGAAGATTGTGGGTTGAAGTCCCACTCCAGAAATGCAAGCACAAAAAAATCTAGGCTGACAGTCCAATACAGTGCTGAGGGAGTGCTGCACTGTTGGAGATGCCATCTTTCGGATGAGACGTTAAATCGAAGCCCCGTCTGCCCCCTCAGGTAAAAGATCCCATGACACTATTTCGAAGAAGAGCAGGGGAGTGTCCTGGCCAATATTAATCCCTCAATCAACAACATAAACAAATTATCTGGTCGTTATCACATTACTGTTTGTGGAAGCTTGCTGAGCGCACATTGGTTGCCACGTTTCCTACATTATAACAGTGGCTACACTTCAAAAAGTACTTCATTGGCTGTAAAGTGCTTTGAGACATCTGATAGTTGTGAAAGGCGCTATATAAATGCAAGTTTTTCTTTCTTGTGACAAGTTTAATTTTCTTCACAGTGGACATCTGTCCAATGTTATCCCTCGAAAATATTGTGCAAGGCAATGTAACATCACTTCACCTTATTTAAATGCTCCTGTCTTGTTTCAGCGGAAGCTTCTCATCCCCAACCATTTGACCCCTGGGAATGCACATCTTGTAAAAGTTGTGGAGACCTGATGTTCCAAGTCTCTGCCCCTATTTAATGCCTATACCATCCCAGGAACTGGGACATTGCCAACAGAAAAATTAGCCGCGCGGTGTATGTCCTAATTCAGTTCCATTATGCAGATACATTATGGGGGTAACTTTAACCTAACTTGCCGGGCGGGAACCACAGGATTGAGTGGAACGCTGATTTTAAACCCCACCCAATATTACTCTCCATTGCCTTCAACAGAAAGTTAAATCGGGCGGGTTGTAAAACCAGCGTCGCACCCGATCTCATCTGTTTCCCGACTGGTGGCTTAGGTTAAAATTGACCCCATTATTTGACGACTCAAAATTCCTCCTTCAATCTAGCCAGAACTTCTTTAGATGAAGATGAAAGAGATTCCAAGAGACTCGATGTAAAATTGATTGGCATCCCATGCACTACCTTAAACATTTACTCCCTTCACCACCGGTGCACCGTGGCTGCAGTGTGTACTATTTACAAGATGCACTGCAGCAACTGGCCAAGGCTTCTTTGACAGTATCTCTCAAACCCACACCTCTGCACCTAGAAGGACAAGGGCAGCAGGTGCATGGGAACACCATCACCTCCAAGTCACAGACCATTCTGACTTGGAAATATATTGCTTCATCATCACTGGGTCAAAATTCTGGAACTCCCTCTCTAACAGCACTGTAGGAGTACCTTCACCACACGACAGCAGCAGTTCAAGAAGGCAGTTCACCACCAGCTTCTTGAGGGCAATTAGGGAGAGGCAATGAATGCTGCTGGTCTTGCCAGCGATGCCCATATCCCATGAACAAATTTTTTGAAAATGTACCGAATCTCTCTGGAACAACAATCAGTAAAGAAATAGAACATTGAGCTATATTGAGAAAACAGTGGAATATAAGTTGTAAAAATCCATGCTCAAACTCTATAGTGCTCTGGTCAGACCACATCTTGATAACTGTCCAGCTTTGGTCACCAAAAGGCAGTTCAGAGAGGAGTTGCGGGACTCATTCTTAGCATCAGAGGGACTGAGTTAGGAGAACAGATGGAAGAAATGTGGCCTTTTGAGCCTTGAAAGAATGTGACTGTAAAGGTGACCTTATAGAGGAGTTGGAGAGATTAAACAGTATAGAAAAAGTAGACCCGGAACAATACTTTAAACTAAAGCCTAACATTAGGGACAGGGGTTGCAACTAGTTTAAAAAAAAAATACAAATGTAGGACTGATGTTGGGAAGTTCTTCAGATACATAGTGATCAACACTTTGAGTGGACCTAAGTGAAACAGGGAAAGGAAACTCCCAGGAATCATTTAATAAACATTTGGATGCTATATTGAGAAGGATTGTGCATGGTGAGCTAAGATGGACCTAAAGCCTTCCTCATTAACATCTATCTTGTGATGTGTGAACTAACTGTACTGTAGATTAATAAAAGGGAGTGCACTGTATCTTTAAAAAAAAAGCACTTATTTTTGGGTGTGGGTGTTGTATTTCTCCATTTCACAGCATTTGAGAATGTGGATATTTTACTTTTTAGTTACTATCTAGGAAACCTGAGTTTTGAGCTCAACCATAATATTGTGCACTGCAACTGTGGTACAACCAGTTTTATTCCATTTGATCTGATAGCAGACAACACCATCTTTTTTTTTAGTAATCGGTATGGACAGTGCTATAATAATAGAGCAGTGTTTAAGCAAAAATGTCACCTGTGTGTTCTTTTGTCAAATTGAAAGTGGGCAAGAGAATACAGGTCTTCTGTCATGTAATGATACAGCATGAGCTTTTATAGACAGTCCTTTAACAATCAATATATATCAATTAGGTAGAGCCAACGAGAACTGGACTGGAGTTTGTTAGATACAGTTTGTAAGTAGAGGTTTAGCTGTTATATGTTATGCTGCTTTAAACCTTAACTCTCATCCTCTTTCTTTCAGTCTTGGTTTTTAATGAACTGTAAAACAAGTTCCAAACATATGAAAAATAGCGGTCAGGAAGCAAGTATCTGGTCCATCAAGCCTATCGCATACCACCATGATGCAACTCAACATGGTGCATTAGCTCCCCCAACACCACCCAGGAAATTTCTTGGGAGAGGCAAAAAAAGAACCCTAGGCTAATTCAGAGGGGGAAAAAATCTGGGAAATTCCTCTCCAAATCCTGAAAGTGATCAAACCAGTTTCAGGAGGCCACAGTGACCTAGACACACACACTGCACAGAGGGAGTATATGTCCACAGATCCTTAAAGGTAATAGAACAGGTCGATAAGGTAGTTAAAAAGGTATACAGAATGCTTTTCTTTATTAGCCGAAGCATAGAATACAAGTGCAAGGAAGTTATGCTAGAACTGTATGTAACACGAGCTAGGCCACAGGTTGAGTACTGCGTGCAGTTCTGGTCACCACATTACAGGAAGGATGTGATTGCACTGGAGAGGGTGCAAAGGAGATTTACGAGGATGTTGCCAGGACTGGAAAACTTTAGCTATGAGGAAAGATTGGATAGGCTGGGGTTGTTTTCCTTGGAACAGAGGAGGCTCAGGGCAGATTTAATTGAGGTGTATAAAATTGAGGGGCCTCGATAGGGTGGCAGAGAGGTCAATAACCAGGGGGCATAGATTTAAAGTAATTGGTAGAAGGATTAGAGGGGAGATGGGGGTCTGGAACTCACTGCCTGAAAGGGAGGTAGAGGCAGAAACCCTCACCACATTTAAAAAGTATTTGGATGTGCACTTGAAGTGCTGCGGACCTAGTGCTGCAAGGTGGGATTAGGCTGTGGGTAGCTCTTTTTTGACTAGCACGGACACGATGGGCCGAATATGTCGGAATTTTCTATGATTCTTTGACTACAAAACAACAGTGATGACACACAATGTTTCCTTGAAGCTGCGTGGGTGCATAGCGCTCCCGCGGTCCCGCGGTCCCGCGATGCTGGTGAGCGGCTTTAAAATTGGGAAACAAACAGGTATACGCGGACTTTTGATTCGGCTGCGCATCCCCCCCCCCCCCCCAAAAAAAAATTACAGGAAACGTTGACTACATTTAAAGTAATTCACTGCGAGCCACTTTGGGATGGGAAAGGTGCTATATAAATACAAGTTACTTTCCTGCTGAGCCCACTTTCCAGCTCTTGGTCCGTGGCCCTGTAGGTTGCGGCACTTCAAGTGCACATCCAAGTACGAAGGAGCGACGAGGGATTGTAGAGGGACGTGATTGGGGACCAGAAGAGGCGAGGGCCCAGGGGCAGCACGGGTCAGCCCACACTGCGATATGTCTGCGCAATAGGCCCATGCAGCAGTGCGGGTCTCCAGTCGTCTTGGTTAATCCTTGCCACTGGACCAAGACCTAGCTCTGTCAAGACCGTGTGGTGGCTGGTGTGCAACAGCCATCCCACGTTAAAAAAATTCACGCACAGGCATCTTCCACCCTTCAGGATGTAGTTTGGGATCTGGAATATTAGGTCCTTCGTTGAAACATCTGTGAACTTATCCTTTTTTGGCATGGAAGCAAGTCATCCTCGCTTCGAGGGACTGCCTATGATGATGAATACCCCACCTATCTTTTGCACACTGTGATGTCAGCCACAGTTAGGAACTTGCCCTAATTTTCATTCATTGCACAAGCCAGCAGCTTGTTTCAAAGGTCGATGATCCTGTGACAAAAACGTCCTGAAGTTTAACCTAGTTCTCTGCTTACACATACACCTATCCCCTGGTCCTCAGTAACCTATCTAACTCGAATAGTCTATACACTTGAACCAAATCGAATCTGTTCATTATCTCAACATAAGAACTATCCATGTCGGTCATCTATGCTGTCCTTGGATTGATGAAAGATTTCACATTCAACTTGCCACATGGGGCAATTTACAGAGCTAAATCTGTATGCTACGACTCTGGTACACTGAATAAAGAAACTTGTATTTACATGGTGTCTTATGTCCTCAGGATTACTTTGAAATGCAATCAGTATTGTTAAGCAAGCAAATGCAACAGCCAATTTATCCACAGCATAGAACAACAGCAGGAAATGAATGAATGATCAGAGATGACCTGTTTTTTGGTGGTGGTGGTCTTGTGGTGTTAGATCAATATTTGGGCTGCTTCCCAAACCTAGGTATGGTTGCATTCAACTCAGTGAGATTCAGCAGCATAGGCTTTGCAATGGCAACCAAAATGCAGAAGTTCAGCAAGGACAGAGCACTGTCGGTTTAGATGAGACAAATACAAGAGGTAGACTCAGATAATTGTAATGGAAGTAGAGTTCTGTCCTGCTTCATACCACAAATAATTTATAGGACAGAAATGAGCAATTCGGCAGAACTAGTCCATGCCAGTGTTTATGCTCCACATGAGCCTCCTCCCATCCCTCCTCATCTAATCCTATCAGTGTAACCTTCTGTTCCATTCACCCTCATATATATCTAGCTTCCCCTTAAGACCTTCTGAGGTCATAATTCACAAAATATAGCTTGACACTTCAGTGCAATGCTGAGGGAGCGCTGCACTATTGAAGGTACCGTCGTTTGGATGAGATTTTAAACCGAGGCCCCATTTACCCCCTCGTGGATGTAAAAGATCCCAGCAAACTATTTGAAGAAGAACAGCTGAGTTCTCCTGATGTCCCGGTCAACATTTATCCTTCAACCAGCATCACCATAAAAACAGATGACCTGGTCATCATCCGATTGCTGTTTGTGGGAGCTTGCTGTGCACAAATTGGCTGCCGTGTTTCTCTACATTACAGCAGTGACTATATTGTAATGCGCTTCAGGACGCCTTGAGGTCATGAAATGTTAGACGAGTACAAGCCCTTTTTCTTTTCCTAATATTGTCCACGATTGGAGTAAAATCCTATGTTCTGTAGTTACCCCATCATTAAAAATAATTGAAAAGGAATTGGTGAATATTATGCACATGAATGTGCAATTAGTCTGGTTTGGTTTAGAAAAATGACAAATGAAGATTGGGTATTTTAAATCATCAATATAATGTGTCATTGATGTATTATTTATTTGCTATAAGTTCCAATGAATGACATGCATTTGCTGCATGAGTTTTTTGTTCTGTTCCCAATGTAGACATTGCATGTGGGCAATGAAAGACATTCTTTGGGATAAAAAGAAAAATAATGATCCCAGCTGTTCACTCCATGTGCTAATATATATTTTTTCCTTTTTTAGATGGGATTCACAGCGTGACAGCACAGTGCGTGCTGAGAGTAATCGTCATTACAGAGGAGATGCTGACCAACAGTATCACGGTGCGTTTGGAGAACATGTCACAGGAACGCTTCCTCTCTCCTTTGCTGAATCGCTTTGTGGAAGGTCTGGCAGCAGTCTTGTCTGCCCCCAAGGAGGACATCTTTGTTTTCAACATCCAGAATGACACTGATGTCAGCGGCAGCATTCTGAACGTGAGTTTTTCCGCTCTGGTTCCAGGTGGGAGCCAGAGCCAGTTCTTCTCCTCTGAGGAACTTCAAGAACAGCTGTACATGAGCCGGATGCTGCTGACCTCGGTCTCCATGCTGGAGGTCCTCCCATTTGATGACAACGTCTGCCTGCGGGAGCCCTGCGAAAACTACATGAAATGCATCTCGGTGCTGAAGTTCGACAGCTCTTCTGCGTTCATTGCTTCGGAGTCCATGCTCTTCCGGCCCATCCATCCCATCACAGGCCTCCGTTGCCGTTGTCCACCAGGATTTACTGGAGATTACTGTGAGACAGAGATCAACCTTTGCTACTCAAATCCCTGCCAGAATTCTGGAGTGTGTAGCCGCAGAGAGGGCGGATACACGTGTGTGTGCCGTGAGGAGTTCACAGGTCTGTAAAACCAGAATTATTTTGTTTTATAGTGAAACAGTCTAATTTTTAAAATCGTGTTGCCAAACTAGATGGAGGCTTGTCTTGGTTTCAAAATCGATTTATTAACAACATAGTTGTACAAGTTTTAGTCCCTCTGGAATATTCCTGGAACACATTCCTTTGCCAGTCACCTGACCCTTTAAAGAGGAACTGGCTCGTCCTATAAAATGCCAACAGTTTCTCAGCTCACAGGAAATAGATCTACAAATTGGCAGATTCACCACCTCTTGCACTGCCTCCAATGCTGCATATCTTTGCTGTAAGGATTGTATCATCTTGGCTAATACATAATCCGTTTTGATGCAAGAGCCACATGGCTTGTCATTGAATCATCTAAGCACATGCAGCTTTATCATATCAGAGTGCCCTGCTACCTCTGCCTTAGTTTCTATACCGGTGTCTAGTTGGTTCCAAGTTGCAGTCTCAATAGCCAGCAGTTACCTCTTCCTCTAGAGGACCAGCTGCTCCCCACATCCATAACCAGAATCGCCAGTTGCCTGGAGAAAACTATGTTGTCTATCCAGTGGCACAGCATATCTTGCTTGACCAATGTCAATAGTATTAATGCCATTTTATATATCCACTGAGACCGATGCGGCCTTGAGTTGCATAGGTCAGGCTTTTAGCTGCTGGTATTTGGAGGTCTGTTCTCCGAGAGAGGCAGTGGACATTACTCCCAGAATGGTCTTAAATTTAGTATAACCAGCATTGATCATAGAAAATTACGACACAGAAGGAAGCCATTTGGCCCATCTTGTCTGTGCCGGTCCAAAAATATTGATATTCCCTTAACTGTGTTACCTCACCAGCATTCATTGATTTTGGCCAAATTTTCTCGCTTTAATCATACTTGGTTCAAGTTGTTCTATGTATGTTTTGTATGAGTTTGGATTCAGTTTCTTTAGAAGGAAAAACACAAGTCCCGCTCTACATCCTTTAACATTGTTCAAGTGTTAAATATTTGTGTACAAATGTTCCTCACCTTCCAGTCCCTTCTTGTAATCTTGGGTTTTAAATTATTTTGGAAGTTAGGTGTTTGGTATTAGTTATTAGGCTCATGCATTCGTTCTTCTAGAGCTGAAATAACTGCAACAACATTTATAATTCTTGTACTTATTGAATGGCTGAATTGCAAATCCCAGCAGAAATCCTGAGATTAAATTCTTACTGAATTTGTATGTGTGCAAAGGAAACAAAACACCTCTGGGTCACCTTGATCTTTATCGTTACTGCCTCCCTTCTTTTATTTGGGCAAAAAGATCTGTTATAGATTGGTGCCGGATTACATGCACTTCATAATGAGGCCTCGAGAGAAATGAACAATTCCACCTCCTGTGTAGCCATTTCTTGATTAAATTCTTGGTGCGGTTTCTGTACAGGGTATTGGAAGTTCAAATGAAAGTAGGTGTTGTCTCAGGTTAGGTGCAAGCTGACGAAGCCTGGCTACGAAAAGAAATGAGTTTCTGCACTTTTATTCCTTTTTAAAAATAAAAATGTTGAATTCTCTGCCCCTTGGATCTCCTGTGCCATGGCTCAATCACAATCTAACAGGACAGACGATCCATCTGCTCCCAACTGCCTACTAGGATAAAAGCACACCAATCTCTTGTTTGGGACCTTGTCAAAAGCATTTTGAAAGTCCAAATACACCACATCCACTGGTTCTCCCTTGTCCACTCTACTAGTTACATCCTCAAAAAATTCCAGAAGATTTGTCAAGCATGATTTCCCTTTCATAAATCCATGCTGACTTGGACCGATCCTGTCACTGCTTTCCAAATGCGCTGCTATTTCATCTTGAATAATTGATTCCAACATTTTCCCCACTACTGATGTCAGGCTAACCGGTCTATAATTCGCTGTTTTCTCTCTCCCTCTTTTCTTAAAAAGTGGTGTTACATTAGCTACCCTCCAGTCCATAGGAACTGATCCAGAGTCGATAGACTGCTGGAAAATGATTACTAATGCATCCACTATTTCTAGAGCCACTTCCTTAAGTACTCTGGGATGCAGACTATCAGGCCCTGGGGATATATCGGCCTTCAATCCCATCAATTTCACTAACACAATTTCCTGACTAATAAAGATTTCCTTCAGTTCCTCCTTCTCACTAGACCCTCGGTCCCCTAGTATTTCCAGAAGGTTATTTGTGTCTTCCTTCGTGAAGACCGAACCAAAGTATTTGTTCAATTGGTCTGCCATTTCTTTATTCTGCATTATAAATTCACATGATTCTGACTGCAAGGGACCTACGTCTTCACTAATCTTTTTCTCTTCACATATCTATAGAAGTTTTTAGAGTCAGTTTTTATGTTCCCAGCAAGCTTCCTCTCATACTCTATTTTCCCCCTCCTAATTAAACCCTTTTTCTTCTTCTGCTGAATTCTAAATTTCTCCCAGTCCTCAGGCTGGCTGCTTTTTCTGGCCAATTTATATGCCTCTTCCTTGGATTTAACACTATCCTTAATTTCCCTTGTTCGCCATGGTTGAGCCACCTTCCCCGTTTTATTTTTACTCCAGACCGGGATGTACAGTTGTTCAAGTTCATCCATGTGATCTTTAAATGTCTGCCATTGCCTATCCACCGTCAACCGTTTAAGTATCATTTGCCTGTCTTTTCTAGCCAATTCACATCTCATACCATCGAAGTTACCTTTCCCTAAGTTCAGGACCCTAGTCTCTGAATTAACTGTGTCACTCTCCATCTTAATAAAGAACTCTACCATATTATGGTCACTCTTCCCCAAGGGGCCTCGCACAACAAGATTGCTAATTAGTCCTTTCTCATTACACATCACCCAGTCTAGGATGGCCAGCCCTCTAGTTGGTTCCTCGACATATTGGTCTAGAAAACCATCCCTAATACACTCCAGGAAATCCTCCTCCACTATATTGCTACCAGTTTAGTTAGTCCAATCTATATGTAGATTAAAGTCGCCAATGATAACTGCTGTACCCTAATTTCTTGTTTGATGCTGTCCCTACTAACGTCACTACTACTGTTTGGTGGTCTGTACACAACTCCCACGAGTGTTTTCTGCCCTTTGGTATTCCGTAGCTCTACCCATACAGATTCCACATCATCCAAGCTAATGTCCTTCCTTACTATTGCGTTAATTTCCTCTTTAATCAGCAACGCTACCTCACCTCCTTTTCCTTTCTGTCTGTACTTCCTGAATGTTGAATACCTGTTGATGTTGAGTTCACAGCCTTGGTCACCCTGGAGCCATGTCTCCGTAATGTCAATTATATCACATTCATTAATAGCTGCCTGCACAATTAATTCGTCCACCTTATTACGAATACTCCTCGCATTGAGGCCCAGAACCTTCATTTTACCCCTTTAGAATTTTGCTGTAATGTGGCCCTTTTTGATTTTTGCCTTGGGTTTCTCTGCCCTCCAGTTTTACTTTACTTCTTTCTATCTTTTGCTTCTGCCCCCATTCTACTTCCCTCTGTCTCCCTGCATAGGTTCCCATCCTTCTGCCATATTCGTTTAACCCCCTCCCCAACAGCACTAGCAAACACTCCCCCAGGACATTGGTTCCAGTCCTGCCCAGGTGCAGATCATTCGGATTGTACTGGTCCCACCTCCCCCAGAACCGGTTCCAATGTCCCAGGAATTTGAATCCCTCCCTGCTGCACCACTCTTCAAGCCACGTATTCATCTTAGCTATCCTGCAATTCCTACTCTGACTCGCACATGGCACTGGTAGCAATCCTGAGATTACTACCTTTGAGGTCTTACTTTTTACTTTAACGCCTAGCTCCCTAAATTCAGCTTGTAGGACCTCATCCCATTTTTTACCTATATCACTGGTACCTATATGCACCTATGTGGTGTCCAATGGTCAAGGAAGACATTCAATGATCACGAAGAAGGAATCCTATTTTATACTAGACCAACTGCACTAGGATACAATAAGTGCTTCCCCTTAAAGGGGTATCACCATTAAAAATCCAGGGACGGAATGACCCAACCAAACTGATTTTAAGGAACAAACAGACCAAGTGAGGTATTGGCACAACTTTCTAACCCCCCAATTTGATGGCTGGCTGAGCGGAGGTGGTGCAGATTGAGGCATTGGCAAAGAGGGTGCTCCTGTTGTGTTTCCAGACACCACCCACGCCCATAGTGCGGCACAGCAGCCCTGACATGAGGTGAAGGGACTGGCCTTAAAGGTGCAGCTGACCATTACTTCCACTGCAATATCAGCTCAATGCAGCATGTTAGCTGCAAATGTCTTTGTAACAGATGGCACGGTTGTGCACCTGGCTCTCTGTTGGCCTGGAGGCTGTGTAGTCAGTTGGGCATGACCATAGCCAGGATGATTTACCTTTTGGCTGTAAATACGAAGGTGCAGAAGGCTGGGCACAGTTTGCCTTTGGTGCCACCTGACATCCCTTTATTGCTACTGTTCCTTCTCAAACCAAATTGGAGTCCAATTATTTCATTTAGACATCCGCGGAGTTTAAGCTGATATCGCACTAGTCATCTAGCAACCTGAATAATTGAGAATCCAGGGCTGCTAGATTACGGCTGTTTAATGAAGTGCATTCAAAATGCCCTTTTGTAGCAACGGCATACACTTAAGTAAAAAAGATTCTCAGAAGATTTTGCTATCCTCTGAGATGCTTTTTACATAAGTGTATGCCATTGCTACTATAGGGCTTTTAAAATACAGTTCCATAAATAGCAACCCTGGACAGTCCATTATATAGATGGGTAGTTGACTAATGCTACATCAGCTTGACCTTCGAGAAATTGTGCAGATGTCTAAGTGAAATAACGGGGGCCTAAATTAGTTGCAGACTGAAGGGAGCATCTGATGCCAGTATTAAATTTGACTGGAAAATTGGATGGTGTGCTAAATGGCTAGAAATCTGCTGTATTGGATATATGTATATTTTCCAAAGAGTTATATCATTAATGGGGCAAAACTGATCAGAAGATCTACCTTTGCATGTTGGTACCCAATAGGGTGATGCCTTAAAACAGGGCGACCAGTTGGAGGAATGGCTAATCAAGACCAAAAAGTCCACTGATAGAAACCATGGGCACAATTTTCCCCAGTGATTTGCGCCGTTTTTTTGGAGAAAGCTGCTTTTTTTGGCGTAATGATTACAATTTTTGGCTTTTTTTCCCCAAACTATCCCCCTGCGATCTGCGCCGGCGTAACGGACTTAGTTACGATTTTTCTAGACCAGTTTTTTTATCACCTTGGGGAGTTCCCTCATGTCTGCGCCGGTTTTTTCAATTGTTCGCCGTTTGGCCAACATTTTTCTCCATTACGTTGGCGTATCTGGCCACTCCCAAAAAACCTTCTGGTGAGTTAAGAAAACCAGCGCACATTCACAAATCTGTGCTGAAAGACTCCATTGTTTTTTAAATCGAAGATTTTGGAGGGAGTCAAGAACATTGTCAAAATCAGTAATGAAGTTCAACTTTTTTTTACCTGTCAATGTAGAAGTGTAAATTTGTTGGTTTTCACAATTTTTCTCATTTTTTAACTCACTCACGCGCCACTACCGAACGTCTTGAAGAAGCTCTGGAGGTTGTAGGTTTGGCCGGCAGAATTAGCCTCGCGTCCGGACACAGCGGCTCGGTGTTTGGCTACAAAACAAGCCGCGGGGGAGTTGGGAGGAAAGAGGAGAGGGAAGTAGAGATAGCCGATCTTACTGCTTGTAGCCCGGGGAGGGAGAGAGATAGCCGATCTTACTGCTTGTAGTCCGGGGAGGGAGAGAGAGAGCCGATCTTGCGGCTTGTAGCCCGGGGAGGGGGAGGGAGAGAGAGAGAGACGATCTTACGGCTTGTAGCCCAAGGAGGGAGGGAGAGAGAGAGAGAGAGAGAGAGAGAGATGATCTTATGCTTGTAGCCAGGGAGGGAGAGAGATAGCTGATCTTACAGCTTGTAGCCCGAGGACGGGAAGGGAGAGAGAGGTCAGAAGACTGGCGCGGGAGCGGGGGGGAGGGGGGGGGGGTGGAGAGGATAGGTCACAAGACCTTTGTGTGTGGCTCATCCATTACCGACCTTGGGGAGAGAGAGAGAACTGCGAACCTGTGCTGCCTGCTTTCCTGCCGTTTTGAGCTTCTTTGAAAGTTTAACTTTAAGTATGGGGGCAATACTGACAATGCCATACCTTGTGTGAGCTTTCTGCATCATGGTGCTACGTAGGAGATAATTGATTAGAGCTCATCGCATCAGGAACATCAGAGCTCGTAGGGTGCTGAGCAGGAGGCCTTACCCACCTCGGGTCTATCGATACAAGCGATCGTACCTGTACCTGAGTGATGCAGACTGTGTCAGAAGGCCGCGTTTCCGCAAAGAAGTTATAACTGAGATCTGTGAGTTGGTGAAACCAGACCTGCAGCCGAGAAGCGTCAGAATGACTGCTTTGTCAGTTGAAGTGAAGGTTACAGCTGCACTTTCATTCTATGCATTTCATTCTATGCATCCGGATCGTTTCAAGCTACAACTGAAGATGTGTGCGTCATCTCTCAACATGCAACACATGTCTCCATTCGCCAGGTTACGGCTGCACTGTACGCACGGCGCAATGACTTCATCAAGTTCCCAATGGCCACCCAAACAATCCATGACAGGGCTGTGGGCTTTTCAAGGATTTCTGGTTTCCCAAAGGTACAGGGCTTCATTCATTGACCCACATCGCCTTGCGAGCACCGTTGCAGGATTCCGAGATCTACAGGAATAGAAAAGGCTTCCACTCCATTAATGTGCAGCTCGTTGTGACGACATGCATCGCATCATGTCAGTCGATGCAAGATACCCTGGCAGCACCCATGATGCGTTCATCCTACGCGACAACATTATACCTGCCACGTTTGAGCAGCAGCCAGAAGGGCAGAGCTGGCTACTGGGAGACAAAGGGTATGGCCTCGCCACCTGGCTCTTGATGCCCTTACGTGTAATCTGGACGGAAACTGACCGTCAATACAACATGTCGCACATTGCGACGCGCAGCATCATAGAGATGGCCATTGGCATCTTGAAACAGTGTTTCCGATGCCAGGACCATTCCGGAGGTTGCTGTTGTACTCCCCTGAGATTGTCGGTCAGTTCACTGTTGTGTGCTGCATAACTTAGTCATCATGAGGCAGCAGCATCTGGTAGTGGAAGTAGACCCACCTGCAATGAGAGTGGCTGATGATAATGATGTGGAAGATGCAGATGACGAGCAGCAGCAGCAGGAGGAGGAGGATGTTGACGAAGGATAAGGAACCCATGCAGGTGCCTGAGGCCGGAGCACGACAGTGCCCCTTTAACAATTGCTCGAGCCATGCGCCAGCAGCTCATCCGTGAACGCTTTACTGATGCCTGAGGGCTCAGCGACAACTATTCAACATGGACATGTTTATTGTATGGAGCTGTTCCGTAATGTTGTGTTGTGTTAATGGAACATGATTCAGTTTTAATGTAAAATATATTTTATTTAGAAGTTTACAATGTACTTAACTTTAATAAAATTATTCTTGTATCAAACTGTACTTTAATATCACTCTTTAAGATCACTTAAAAGCTTTAAGATCACTTAAAAACTTGTAAATTTACATAACGTACAAAAAACTTTTAATTTAAGAACAGTTACAACAGTAACAATAATCACAACAACAGCAGCAAAGAAAGGCTGCACCCATCTCTCATCCCCCTTAGTCTAAGACTGCCCACTGTGCTCGGTCTTGGACTCTACCAGCCCTGCCCGCAGGCAGTGGCGCAGTGTTTTTGGGCTTGGTACCAAGCTTATTCCTTCTAACATCTCGGTTACTGCGCACCTCTTGAGGGTGAAGGGTGTCAGCGTCAGGCCGCAAGTTGGAGGGCCCGGCTTGGGGCTCTTCAGAGGCTGGTGTGGGGATTGCTGTGGAGTGGCAGTTGATTCTGTCAATGGGTGCGGGGTCTGGGTGTGTTCCCTTATTGCAGCAGCTAACTCACACATGCCGTCCGTTATGCACCCTGACAGTGTCTCAGCGGACTGCAACAATCTCTCCCTAATGGCCAGTACGACCTCTGACATTCCCTCGCTCATGGCCAGTGCCATGGTTTGCACTGCCTCTGACATTCTCTCCCTCATGGCCAGTGACGTGGTTTGCTCTACCTCTGACATTCCCTCCCTCATGGCCACTATTCCCTCACTGATGGTCCCGGCGAGTGTTGTTACTTCTCCCGACAGTCCCGCTCCTCATCATTCACCCCACTGATGGTGTCCAGGATTGATCGGGTAAGGTCAATGTTCTCCGCACTCAATGACATCATCTGAACCACATCTGTTAGATCCTGCATCTCAGGAGAGTGTGGTCGAGCTCTCTCTTTCCCTCCTCACCCTGGGTGTGGCTCACTGCATCCCACTGGGATCCGCAGCCTGGGACAGTGGGGCCCTGGGTGTGGCTCGCTGCACCCCACTACTGGGACCCGCAACGTTGGAAGGTGTGAAACCATGGAATGTCCCACCAACACTCAAACCACCAGTCACGGAAGGGGCTGGCACCTCCGTCAGCGGCATGTCCTCCATATTCAGTACAATAGTGGGAGCTTCATCCAGCTCAGTCCACCCCCCCCCGCCCCATGTTCTTGGTCTGGAGGGTTGGATTACAAGCTGTTCTCCTCTTCAGGCTCATCCTCATCTAAATAATCTTCTGCATCGTCAGGGTTGGCCTCCAGTTCTGCAAAATATAACAGAACAGACAAATGGTTAGCAGAAGAGGAGGGGGCAGGATGGTTGGCATGAGTAGGCTCACACATCGCAGGCCAGGTAGCGGGTTGATTTGAAGGGCCACAATGAATTTGCAGGACGTACCCTCTCCCTCGAGTGTGGGCCCAGCTTATGCAGTAATGATTACTTTTTTCCAGACAGGACCCATCAAAGCAGCGACCCTCTCTTCCAAGGGTGTCAGTGGGTGCAGATTTGCCGGGCCTCCTCCTGTTCGAGTTTTTTCCCTTTTGTTGTGTGCCGCTTTCCTCTGCAAACATAGAAACATAGAAAATAGGTGCAGGAGTAGGCCATTTGGCCCTTCAAGCATGCACCACCATTCTATAAAATCATGGCTGATCATTCCCTCAGTATCCTTTTCCTGCTTTCTCTCCATACCCCTTGACCCCCTTAGCCATAAGGGCCATATCTAACTCCCTCATGAATATATCCAATAAACTGGTATCAACAATTCTCTGCGGCAGGGAATTCCATAGGTTAACAACTCTCTGAGTGAAGAAGTTTCTCCTCATCTCAGTCCTAAATGGCCTACCCTTATCCTAAGACAATGTCCCCTGGTTCTGGACTTCCCTAACATCGGGAACATTCTTCCCGCATCTAACCTGTCCAGTCCCGTCAGAATCTTATACGTTTCCATGAGATCCCCTCTCATCCTTCTAAACTCCAGTGAATAAAGGCCCAGTTGATTCAGTCTCTCCTCATATGACAGCCCAGCCATCCCTGGAATCAGTCTGGTTAACCTTCGCTGCACTCCCTCAATAGCAAGAACGTCCTTCCTCAGATTAGGAGACCAAAACTGAACACAATATTCCAGGTGAGGCCTCACTAAGGCCCTGTACAACTGCAGTAAGACCTCCCTGCTCCTATACGCAAATCCCCTAGCTATGAAGGCCAACATACCATTAGCCTTCTTCACTGCCTGCTGTACCTGCATACCCACTTTCAGTGACTAATGAACCGTGACACCCAGGTTTCGTTGCACCTCCCCTTTTCCTCATCTGCTGCCATCCAGATAATATTCTGCCTTTGTGTTTTTGCCCCCAAAATGGATAACCTCATATTTATCCACATTACACTGCATCTGCCATGCATTTGCCCACTCAGCAAACCTGTCCAAGTCACCCTGCAGCCTCTTAGCGTCCTCCTCACAGCTCACACCGCCACCTAGTTTAGTGTCATCTGCAAACTTGGAGATATTACACTCAATTCCTTCATCTAAATCGTTAATGAATATTGTAAAGAGCTGAGGTCCCAGCACTGAGCCCTGCGGCATTCCATTAGTCACTTTCTGCCATTCTGAAAAGGACCCGCTTATCCCGACTCTCTGCTTCCTGTCTGCCAACCAGTTTTCTATCCACGTCAGTACATTACCCTTAATACCATGCGCTTTGATTTTGCACACCAATCTCCTGTGCGGGTAAAAGCCTTTTGAAAGTCCAAATACACCACATCTACTGGTTCTCCCTTGTCCACGCTGCGAGTTACATCCTCAAAGAATTCCAGAAGATTCGTCAAGCATGATTTCCCTTTCATAAATCCATGCTGACTTGGTCCAATCCTGTCACTGCTTTCCAAATGTGCTGCTAATTTCATCCTTAATGATTGATTCCAACATTTTCCCCACTACTGATGTCAGGCTTACCAGTCTATAATTACCCGTTTTCTCTCTCCCTCCTTTTTAAAAAAGCGGTGTTACATTAGCTACTCTCCAGTCCATAGGAACTGATCCAGAGTCAATAGACTGTTGGAAAATGATCACCAATGCATCCACTATTTCTAGGGCCACTTCCTTAAGTACTCTGGGATGCAGACTATCAGGCCCTGGGGATTTATCGGCCTTCAATCCCATCAATTTCCCGAACACAATTTCCCGCCTGATAAGGATATCCTTCAGTTCCTCCTTTTCACTAGACCTAATGTCCCCTAGTACATTCGGAAGATTATTTGTGTCTTACTTCGTGAAGACAGAACCGAAGTATTTGTTCAATTGGTCTGTTATTTCTTTGTTCCCCATTATAAATTCACCTGAATCTGACTGCAATGGATCTACATTTGTCTTCACTTATCTTTTTATCTTCACATATTTATAGAAGCTTTTGCAGTCAGTTTTTATGTTCCCTGCAAGCTTCCTTTCGTACTCTATTTCCCCCCTCCTAATTAAACCCTTAGACTTCCTCTGTTGAATTCTGAATTCCTCCCAGTCCTCAGGTTTGCTTTTTCTAGCCAAATTATATGCCTCTTCCGTGGCTTTAACACTATCCTTAATTTCCTTTGTTAGCCATGGTTGAGCCACCTTCCCCGTTTTATTTTTACTCCAGACAGGGTTGTACAATTGTTGAAGTTCATCCATGTGATCTTTAAATGTTTGCCATTGCTTATCCACCTTCAACCCTTTAAGTATCCTTTGCCAGTCTATTCTAGCCAATTCACGCCTCATACCGTCGAAGTTACCTTTCTTTAAGTTCAGGACCCTAGTTTCCGAATTAACTGTGTCACTCTCCATCTTAATAAAGAATTCGACCATATTATGGTCACATTTCCCCAAGGGGCCTCGCACAACTAGATTGCTAATTAGTCCCTTCTCATTACACATCACCCAGTCTAGGATGGCTAGCTCTCTCGTTGGTTCCTCAACATATTGGTCTCGAAAACCATCCCTAATACACTCCAGGAAATCCTCCTTCACCATATTGCGACCAGTTTGATTAGCCCAATCAATATGTAGATTAAAGTCGCCTATGATAACTGTTGTACCTTCATTGCACTCATCCCTTATTTCTTGTTTGATGCTGTCCCCAACCTCACTACTACTGTTTGGTGGTCTGTACACAACTCCCACTAGCGTTTTCTGCCCTTCGGAATTCCGCAGCTCCACCCATACCGATTCCACATCATCCAGGCTAATGTCCCTCCTTACTGTTGCATTAATTTCCTCTTTAACCAGCAACACCACACCACCTCCTTTCCCTTTCTGTCTATCCTTCCTAAATGCTGAATACCCTTGGATGTTGAGTTCCCAGCCTTGGTCACCCTGGAGCCTTGTCTCCGTGATGCCAATTACATCATGCCTGTTAACTGTTATCTGTGCAGTTAATTCGTCCACCTTATTCCGAATACTCCTCGCATTGAGGCACAGAGCCTTCAGGCTTGTCTTTCTAACACACTTTGCCCCTTTAGAATTTTACTGTAATGTGGCCCTTTTCTTTTTTGCCTTGGGTTTCTCTGCCCTCCACTTTTACTATTCTCCTTTCTATCTTTTGCTTCTGACTCCATTTTATTTCCCTTTGTCTCCCTGCATAGGTTCCCATCCCCCTGCCAATTTAGTTTAACTCCTCCCCAACAGCACTAGCAAACACTCCCCCGAGGACATTGGTTCCAGTCCTGCCCAGGTGCAGACCGTCCGGTTTGTACTGGTCCCACCTCCCCCAGAATTGGTTCCAATGTGCCAGGAATTTGAATCCCTCCCTTCTGCACCACTGCTCAAGCCACATATTCATCTGAGCTATCCTGCGATTCCTACTCTGACTAGCACGTGGCACTGATAGCAATCCTGAGATTACTACTTTTGAGGTCCTACTTTTTAAATTAGCTCCTAGCTCCCTAAATTCGTCTCTTAGGACCTCATCCCGTTTTTTACCTAAATCGTTGGTACCGATATGCACCACGACAACTGGCTGTTCACCCTCCCTTTTCAGAATGTCCTGCACCCGCTCCGAGACATCCTTGCACCAGGGAGGCAACATACCATCCTGGAGTCTCTGTTGTGGCCGCAGAAACGCCTATCTATTCCCCTATCACTATCGCTCTCCTACTCTTTTTCCTGCCCTCCTGTGCAGCAGAGCCAGCCACGGTGCCATGAACTTGGCTGATGCTGCTCCCCGCTGATGAGTCATCCCCCCCAACAGTACTCAAAGCGGTGTATCTGTTTTGCAAGGGGATCCCTGCACTACCTTCCTTGCACTACTCTTCCTGTTGGTCTTCCATTCCCTATCTGGCTGTGGACTCTTTACCTGTGGTAAGACCAACTTACTAAATGTGCTATTCACATCATTCTCAGCATCGTGCATGTTCCAGAGTGAATCCACCCGCAGCTCCAGTTCCGCAACGCGGTCGGTCAGGAGCTGGAGGCGGATACACTTCCCACAAACGTAGTCGTCAGGGACACCGGAGACGTCCCTGACTTCCCACATAGTACAGGAGGAGCATAACATGTGCCTGAGCTCTCCTGCCATGACTTAACCCTTAGATACAAAGATGAAAGTGCAACTTTTTAGAGCGGGTGTCTTTCTGCTGGGTGGGTCATATACAGCTGGTCACATTTACAATTGCATTGAACAAATGAAAATATTACTTGCACTAACTACTTGACCATTTCTTTTTACACTGGCTTCAGATCTAGTGGTGTTCACCACTGCACAGTAATCTTCTGCAACTTAGTTCCAGCATTTCTTCATTTCTTTTCGTGGAACTTTTATATGACCTCTGCTGGTATCCAGCTCCTTCCATTTGTTCTCATTCACAGTAACTAGTGCCTCCACTTCTTCCAGCAAGAAATTCTTGGTCCTTGGTCCGCCTTTCATCTTTTATTGCTCCAGCTGTGATTTTTCCAATGCTCTCACACAGCACTTGACGTTCTCACACACAGAACTGGCTCTTGAAAAATGGCCGATTGCCAAATCCAAGCTATACTGAGCATGCGCATCCATTGGAAAGACGTCAAAAACGTAATTTTTTTCCTGCGTGTGCGCTGGAGGTGCGGTATTGTTTTTTTGGCGCAGACAGCAGGCTCCACCCCCCCCCCCCCCCACCCCCCCCGAGGAGACTGGTCACGCTGCGCGCCGCCAAATTCGAATTATACAGTTCGGAAAGTTTGGCAAAATATTTCTGCCGCATTTCTAGCGTAACCTGGCGTAACTCTGGCAATACGCCAGAAAACAGGCTTGGGGAGAATTGAGCCCCATGTGTTGGTGTTCAAAGGTCACCTGGGTGCTAACTACAGACCAAAACATAGACAAGTAGTCAGGCGAATCCGGCCCAATGATCTTTCACATCCTAGATCTGTGTATGGCAAGGCCCAAGTGCGGACATACAGGAGGTCCTCTGATCTCCGTGATCTGTTAATTGAATGACCAAATCACCGTATCAGTCTCAGGATAAGGGGAAGGCCATTTAAGACAGAGATGAGGAGGGATTTCTTCACACAGCGGGTTGTGAATCTTTGGAGTTCTCTGCCCCAGAGGGCTGTGGATGCTGAGTCTCTGAATATATTCAAGGCTGAGATAAATAGATTTTTGGAGTCATGGGGAATCAAAGGATATGGAGATCGGGCGGGAAAGTGAAGTTGAAGTTGATGATCAGCCATGATCTTATTCAATGGCGGAGCAGGCTCGATGGGCCATAGGGCCTACTCCTGCTCCTTTTTCTTGTGTTCTTATGTTGAGGGGTGTCCATTATCCAAGATGGAAAAGAATGTGACTGATATTGATCATTCATTAAAAGCTTCCTGTTAAAAGTCACTGCTACCTTGGCGAGGGTTGGGAGAAGAGTAAAGATTTTTGTGGCACTGGGGGCTCTAAGGTATAAAGATCAACTTGCAGAGCTGAGCTGAGTAAAAGAAGATCTAAAGGGAGACATGGTCAGCATTTTTAAAATGCTGAGAGGCGAACATTATGTCTATATATAAGCAGGCAATTTGATTAGACTGTGAAGATAAATTTTAAAATTAAGAAGCCTCAATCAAGATTAAGGATTGAAAGATTTTTTTTTTCCCTTCACAGAAATTTAATTATTTTGAACAGACTCCAAAAGCAGTTGATGCTGTGTAAATTAACCCTTTCAGAAAGGCGCTTTCCTTTCTTTTGTGCAACAGATTATAACACTGTCCTTTATTAATAGGTCCCTTGCAGTCAGAATAAGGTGAATTTATAATGGGGAACAAAGAAATGGCAGATCAATTGAACAAATAATCTGTCTTCACGAAGGAAGACACAAATAATGTTCGGGAAATACTAGGGGACCGAGGGTCTAGCGAGAAGGAGGAACTGAAGGAAATCCTTATTAGTCAGGAAATTGTGTTAGGGAAATTGATGGGATTGAAGGCCGATAAATCCCTGGGGCCTGATAGTCTGCATCCCAGAGTACTTAAGGAAGTGGCCCTAGAAATAGTGGATGCATTGGTGATCATTTTGCAACAGTCTATTGACTTTGGATCAGTTCCTATGGACTGGAGGGTAGCTAATGTAACACCACTTTTTAAAAAAGGAGGGAGAGAGAAAACGGAATTATAGACCGGTTAGCCTGACATCAGTGGTGGGGAAAATGTTGGAATCAATTATTAAAGATGAAATAGCAGCTCATTTGGAAAGCAGTGACAGGATCGGTCCAAGTCAGCATGGATTTATAAAAGGGAAATCATGCTTGACAAATCTTCTGGAATTTTTTGAGGATGTAACTAGTAGAGTGGACAAGGGAGAACCAGTGGATGTGGTGTATTTGGACTTTCAAAAGGCTTTTGACAAGGTCCCACACAAGAGATTAGTGTGCAAAATTAAAGCACATGGTATTGGGGGTAATGTATTGACGTGGATAGAGAACTGGTTGGCAGACAGGAAGCAGAGAGTCGAGATAAACGGGTCCTTTTCAGAATGACAGGCAGTGACTAGTGGGGTGCCACAGGGATCAGTGCTGGGACCCCAGCTATTTACAATATACATCAATGATTTAGATGAAGGAATTGAGAGTAATATCTCCAAGTTTACAGATGACACTAAGCTGGGTGGCGGTGTGAGCTGTGAGGAGGATGCTAAGAGGCTGCAGGGTGACTTGGACAGGTTAGGTGAGTGGGCAAATGCATGGCAGATGCAGTATAATGTGGATAAATTGAGGTTATCCAGTTTGGTGGCAAAAGCATGAAGGCAGAATATTATCTGAATGGCGGCAGATAAGGAAAAGGGGAGATGCAACGACACCTGGGTGTCATGGTACATCAGTCATTGAAGGTTGGCATGCAGGTGCAGCAGGCAGTGAAGAAGGCAATTGGCATGTTGGCCTTCATAGCTAGGGCATTTGAGTATAGGAGCAGGGAGGTCTTGCTGCAGCTGCTCAGGGCCTTTGTGAGGCCTCACCTGGAATATTGTGTTCAGTTTTGGTCTCCTAATCTGAGGAAGGACATTCTTGCTATTGAGGGAGTGCAGCGAAGGTTCACCAGACTGATTCCCAGGATGGCAGGACTGACATATGAGGAGTGACTGGATCAACTGGGCCTGTATTCACTGGAGTTTAGATGAATGAGAGGGGATCTCATAGAAACATATAAAATTCTGACGGGACTGGACAGGTTAGATGCAGGAAGAATGTTCCCGATGTTGGGGGAGTCCAGAACCACAGGTCACAGTCTAAGGATAAGGGGTAAGACATTTAGGACCGAGATGAGGAGAAACTTCTTCACTAAGAGGGTTGTGAACCTGTGGAATTCTCTTCCGCAGAGAGTTGTTGATCCCAGTTCATTGGATATATTCAAGAGGAAGTTGGATATGGCCGTAACGACTAAAGGGATCAAGGGGTATGGAGAGAAAGCAGGAAAGGGGTACTGAGGTGAATGATCAGCCATGATTTTATTGAATGGTGGTGCAGGCTCGAAGGGCCGAATGGCCTACTCCTGCACCTATTTTCTATGGACTAGACTTTCCACTTCACATCTCCCATCTATCGCCCAAAACGGACCCCTATCGCCCATTTTGAGCAAAAAGTGGAAACTAGGCCCGAAACATCGCTGGAAAAACAAGCCCCCAAGTTTTCACTTTGATCGCCAAGATGATCGCCCAAATGATCGCACACACAAGGCCCATCCCAACTTTCGGCACCTAGCATGCACTTCGCTGGGCCGATGCAAGGTCCAAAAGAGTGCTCAAAAATAGTTGCTTTTTCAGGGCCTTAGAGAGGGAAATGGGCACTACGGACGCCATTTTTACCTTCTGAGGAAGGGTGGAGAATTGTTCTGAGTTATTTGGAGAGTAAAATTGAAGCAAATTATACTCAGAAATTTGAGACAGGGAATATAAATAGGTATTATCACCTTATTTATGCCAAATAGATCTCATATATTGGAATTATTTAGTAAATAGCTTTTACGTAGTGAACCAGAATAAACAAACAAATCTGCATGAAGAACTACGTTGTAAAACTTAAGTAAGTAAGAGAGAAGGTACAAAAGTTGTAGAAAACATTTTTTTTTATTAAGAAACAAATTTTTTTTCAAAAACCAGTAAACAACACCCTCCCTCCAACCCTCCACCCCCCGCACCAACCCACCCTTCCCTCAAAATCCCCAAAACGTTAGAAGAAGAAATTGAACATTTTAAAGAACAAATGGCCATTTAAGTCATGCTAACAAGTGACCATTTCAGTAATGATAACAAATGACCATCTCAGTCATGATAACAAGTGACCATTTCAGTAACGATAACAAGTGACCATTTCAGAAAGAATGGAAAGTGAACAGTTAAGTAATGATAACAAGTGAACATTTAACTATTGAATGCAATTGGCAAATTTAGTAACAATAACAAGAGAATAATAAAGTGATAATAACAAGTGAACATTTTAAAACAAGTGAACTATTGAGAAGCACTCCCCACTCCCTACCTGTGGCCACATTTCCCTCCAGATCCTATCCCACCCCGTGTTCGCACCCCACCCGCCCGTTTTGGTCTACGCAGACCGACACCAAGACGTCGTGCAGAGTGGATGTCAATACTTCCTTCCGCGGTGGAGGTGACGGAGAGGAAGCGGAAGCCTGAGTCTCTACTTCAGAGTCTGGAGGATCTGTGCCCTCCGTACTCGCTTGCGTGCTCGGGGTGTCGCTGCAAGCAGACACGACACTTTGGGGTGCAGCGCCGTGTCCAGCCAGCAACGCATGCCGTAGGGCATTGGTAGCGGATGTCTGCTGCTGAATAGCCTCCAAGCTCTCCCTTGCAGACTGACTGCTCAGAAGACCAGTTGGAGAAGTTCTGGCAGAACTCGCTCCAGGATGCTGGAAACTGGCTCCAGTTCGCAGAGAATCCCGCGAACCCCTGGATAAGGTCGCGACCGTCTCCCTGCACAGGGAAATCAAGCTCTCTGTCTGGCCCTCCAAGGCAGGCGATTGCTCGCCACGCTGACCGGACCTCCGTGGGGTCGGCGTTTGCAATATGACGTGCCTTGGCGTCGCCACCTGCACACCGCTTGGTCCCGGTGCTTCTTCTATCTCAACCGAGATAGAAACATAGAAAATAGGTGCAGAAGTAGGCCATTCGGCCCTTCAATAAGATCATGGCTGATCATTCCCTCAGTGCCCCTTTCCTGCTTTCTCTCCATACCCCTTGATCCCCTTAACCGTAAAGGCCATATCTAACTCCCTCTTGAATATATCCAATGAACTGGCATCAACAACTCTCTGCGGCAGGAAATTCCATAGGTTAACAACTCTCTGAGTGAAGAAGTTTCTCCTCATCTCAGTCCTAAATGGCCTACACCTTATCCTAAGACTATGTCCCCTGGTTCTGGACTTCCCCAACATCGAGAACATTCTTCCCGCATCTAACCTGTTCACTCCCGTCAGAATATGTTTCTATGAGATCCCCTCTCATCATTCTAAACGCCAGTGAATAAAGGCCAAGTTGATCCAGTCTCTCCTCATATGACAGCCCAGCCATCCCTGGAATCAGTCTGGTGAACCTTCGCTGCACTCCCTCAATAGCAAGAACGTACTTCCTCAGATTAGGAGACCAAAACTGAACACAATATTCCAGGTGCGGCCTCATTAAGACCCTGTACAACTGCAGTAAGACCTCCCTACTCCTATATTCAAATCCCCTAGCTACGAAGGCCAACATACCATTTGCCTTCTTTACCGCCTGCTGTACCTGCATGCCCACTTTCAGTGACTGATGAACCATGACACCCAGGTCTCGTTGCACCTCCCCTTTTTCTAGTCTGCCGCCATTCAGATAATATTCTGCCTTCGTGTTTTTGCCACCAAAATGGATAACCTCACATTTATCCACATTGTACTGCATCTGCCATGTATTTGCTCACACATATATCACATATATATATATATATATCACACACAGGTAGAGGCATTCCCCAAACACACACACAGCCCGTTCACAGACATATATCACACACACCTCAGGTTGTTCTCCCCCCCCACACAAAAAAAATCTCTCTTCTTCCTTCTCCTCCTCCTGAAGCACAGCAGCAGGAGAGTCTGCAGTGGCTTCTCTTCTTCATCCTCCTGCGATGTTGGAGACGGTTCAGTGGTAGTGGACTCCACTGACTTGACGACCACTTGACCTTTAATTTGATAAACAACGTTTAACAATTCAAATCATTGCATTACAATTTTTCTCGAACTCAAAACATTGCAATGCTTTCCATTACCCCATATGCACAAGTGATCACAAGGTTTAACATGACCTAACATGACCTCATTCGAAGATCTATAGTACATCACAATTATATATCAGATTATATTATAATTGCATAACATTCCATTGTAATTGCATAACATCAAATTACATTTTAATTGCATAACATTACATGCGTAACTACGATATTTTCAGTATTTACTAATGATTCACACATTGCACAATGCATATTTCTCATTACTCGCATGTCTCAAGGGTGTGACCAAACGGCTTTCTGGCCCCACCAAGGCCACTGCAAGCTCCTCGTAAGCACTTAAACTGTGCATCACGGCAGAGCACCCACCCGTCCTGCGTTGCTCACGATTATTGATCGAGATCTTCTTCTGTAAATGATATGATAGCATTGCACGGCATAAGCAAATGGATCAGGCAATTTAAGACATTGAAGACATTTAAGACTGACAGATTTAAATGTTCCATTACAAATTAGCATTACGTTGCATATTTCACACTTCAACATTTAACTATATATGCTGGGTTACATAAATTTATTCATAATTTAGGTATGTTTAAATGTAACCAAATAACATTGCAGATTCTAGTTACTATTTAGATCATTAAATAATGCATAAATATAAATTTCAACTTACTCTCGCAGCTTTCAGTAGGCTGTTCCACCGTTTGCGGCACTGGTCCGGTGTGCGCGTTTTATTAGAGGCCGACGTGACCACGTCGGCAATGTCAGACCAAATCCTCCGATATGCATGGGGTGGAGTTTTCCCATGCCCACCCCGTGTCAGATCCTCCTACCTGGTGCTGACAGCATTCACAAGGGCCTCATTGGCCTCCTCGCTGAAGGGCTTAGCCCTACGCCTCTCAACTGATCCCTCCATGTCGATTAATATCAGATAAATCAGACCACAAAATGCTTTCTCCTCTCTCTCTCTCCGACCCTCACAGAGCTTCTGAGCATGTGTGATGAACCCTGACTTCCCAAAACGTGGGAAGGAGCATCAACTTGAAAAAAAAATCAAGCTACACATGCGCAGTATAGCGTTGCTAGGGAAGCTTTTTTTTTTCATTCACTTTTGTTTTCACCGAGAAATCACATCGCCCATTTGACATCGCCGGGGTAAGGCCGAGTGGAAAATCGCTTAAAAAAAAATGGGCCTTGTGCCGGTGATCAGCACGGGCGATACATCCTAGATCGCTGCAACAAGGTTCATTTTTTTTAAACTTAGCCACCAAGTGGAAAGTCTAGCCCTATGGGCCCAAGTTTCGAGCCGCGCAGTCCCGACCTGGACGCCCTTTTTTCGCGCCACAAAGTGCGCCTAAAAAAACCCTCCATATTCTCCACCTCCCTGCAGGTCCTCTGGCCCTCGGCGCAGCGCAGCAGGAGCTGTAGGGGGCAGAGCTAGGACTCTGCACCGAAAACAGTGCCGGGAGCTCTGCACATGCGCGCTACAGTGGGCACGCAAGTGCAGTAGCTCCAGGCGCCCGAAACTGTGTGGGAGGGGCCCGAAGCACGCAGCCCCTAGCCCTGGCCCAATGGCCTCACTGGGGCTGCGTGAATAAGGCTCCTCCCACGGCCAGTCCTGCTTTCTCCCGACCCGACTCGACTCCTGCTTCCCGCCCCCGGACCGGACCTGACACCCGCCCCCCCCCCCCCCCCGCCACCGCCCCCGGACCGGACCCGACACCCGCTCCCCCCCCCGCCCCCGGACCGGACCCGACACCCGCTCCCCCCCCCACCTCCGGACTGGATCCGACCTGACCTCCCTCCCCCTGACCTGACCTCCCTCTCCCTTCCTCCCCCCGACCCGAACCGACCTCCCTCCCACCATCCCCCCGACCCCCCTCCCACTATCCCCCCGACCCGACCCAACGCCACCTACCTGTAAATCTGGTGCTGGGGACGGGCCCTGCCCGAAGTCTCGGGCCTGGCCTGTTCAGCCTCCCTCCCACTTCTCCTTCCCCCCCCCACCCCCCCCCCAATCTCCTTCCCCCCTAACCCCCCCAATCTCCTTCCTAATCTCCTTTCCCCCCCCATCTCCTTCCCCTCCCCCCCATCTCCTTCCCCCCCAATCTCCTTCTCCCCTCCCCAATCTCCTTCTCCCCCCCCCCCAATCTCCTCCCCCCCAAATCTCCTCTCCCCCCCATCTCCTCTCCCCCCCATCTCCTCTCCCCCCCCATCTCCTTCTCCCCCCCCAATCTCCTACCCCGCCAATCTCCTCCCCCCCAATCTCCTCCCCCCCCCAATCTCCTCCCCCCCCCAATCTCCTCCCCCCCCCAATCTCCTTCCCCCCCCAATCTCCTTCCCCCCCCAATCTCCTTCTCCCCCCAATCTCCTTCTCCCCCCCCAATCTCCTTCTCCCCCCTTCCAATCTTCTTCCCCCCCCCCAATCTCCTTCTCCCCCACCCTATCTCCTCCTCCCCCCCAATCTCCTTCTCCCCCCCCCATCTCCTTTCTCCCCCCTCATCTCCTTTCTCCCCTCATCTCCTTTCTCCCCTCATCTCCTTTCTCCCCCCATCTCCTTTCTCCCCCTTCTCCCCTTTATCCCCTTCTCCCCCATTCTCCCCATTCCTTCCCCCTTCTCCCCCATCCCTCCCCCTTCTCCCCCATCCCTCCCCCTTCCCCCTTCCCTCCCCCTCTCTCTCCCTCTACCCTCCTCCTCCCCCCCCTCCCCTCGCTGTCAGAAACACAGACACTGACAGACAAAGAATGAGAGACACACAGACAGACAGAGAGATAGAGACACTGACAGAGACACACTGAGGGGGGCATCCCAGCACGCTGTTGGAGGGCTCCCGGTGCTGCAGTCGGTAAGTAGAAAATGTTTTATTTATTGATTTAAAAAAAAAATTATTTCTTAGTAATTTTTTTGGATTGATTTATTGGTTGATTTATTGATGTATTTATCATTTATTATTGATGATGGCTCTGTATTTGTAAAACTGAAGTGTTTAATGTTTGTAAACTTCCCTTTAAACACCCCCCCCCCCACCATTCCCTACGCCTGATTTGTAACCTACGCCTGATTTTCTAAAGTGTAGACAAGGTTTTTTCGAGGTAACTCCATTCTAAGTTAGTTTGGAGTAAGTTTTCACTCACGAAACTTTGAAATCAGGCGTAAGTGGCCGGACATGCCCCCTTTTGAAAAAAAAATTCTGTTCCAAAGTGCAACTGTTCTACCTGACTAGAACTGGAGCAAACTAAATGTGGAGAATTCTGATTTCTAAGATACTCTGTTCTACACCAGTTGCTCCTAAAAATCAGGAGCAAATCATGTGGAAACTTGGGGCCATAGTTTCTAAGGAGTTTTAAGTTTTCAGTATCATATTAAGACTGATAGTGTTTTAGAAATGTAAGTTCCTGTATCAGAGGTGACAATATTTACAAACTGTTGAGATGGTTGAGTTTGTGATTTATGTTCTCCGGATCCCTTGATCAGGCCATGTTATACATTTGGACTTGGGAATCAGGAGTACTATTTCAAATTTTATAGTTAACACTGAGGAAGACTGTGCCAAAATACAAGATGACATTGTTAAACTTTCAGAATGAGCGTGTAAATGCAAATGAATATTAATACAGGTATGTGCATTTTGTTAAGATGAATAAGGAGGCCACATATCCCTTGGAAAATACGAGTCTAAGGGCTCAATTTTCCCCAAAGCTTTTTTTTGCCGTACTTGAAGCGTTACGGCCGTTTTTTTGGGGCCCACGTACAGCCATCTCCCAACACATTAAAACACATTGCATCAATTTAAAAACATATTAAAATATATTGCAGCAACTTACCTTCAATTATTAAAGCCGGTCCCGCTCCCCCTCCCGAATGGCCTCCTGGTCCTCTCTCCCTCTCCCCGTTCCCTCCTGTCCAGGCATCTGCTGCACTTACCTGCGCCAACTTCTTTAACTCTCCAGAAGGTTTTTCTGCAGAGGCCACATACGTTGGCCTAAGCAGAACTGGAGTAACTCTCAGCGGGCCAAACTTGCCTAAATGGCCAGAATTGGCACGGGTGGCAGGTTACGCCCCCTTTGGCTGAAAAAAAATGAACCTTAAAAAATTGTAACTAAGTTACGCTGGTGCAAATTGATTGGGGAAACTGGTTTTTTAACTTAGGTCAAAAAAAGCAGCCTGCTCCAAAAAAGCGACGCGAATCACTGGGGAAAATTGAGCCCTATATGGGGTAGAGGAGCAAAGGGATCTAGGGGTACAAATTCACCAATCCATTAAAAGTATAATGCAAGTTAACAAGGACATAAGTGAAAATAAAGCACTGGGGTTCATTTCTAGTGGAATAGAATTGAAAAGCATTATGTTAAACTTGTGTAGAACCTTGGTTTAGACCACACTTGGAGTACTGTATACAGTTCTGGTTTCCATATTACAAAAATGTTCGAGGCACTGAAGAAAGTGCAAAAAAAGAATTACAAGGATGATACCAGAACTGAGGTTACAGCTATATCAGGAATGACTGAACATGCTGTGGCTCTTTTCTCCAGAAAAGAGAAGGCTGAGGTGGTGACATGATTGAAGTCTTTAAAATTATGAACGTGTTTGATGAGGTAGACATAGAAAATATGTTTCCACTTGTGGGGGAGACCAAAACTAGCAGATGCGCCGCTTTTCTCCGTTCAGAAGTGCGCCGAAAAATTCCCCCCCCCACTTTGGCCACTGTCCAGCCTCTCCCCGGTCGTCGCGCAGCCTGGCCAGTCGAGTCGGGGGCGAATCGTTCCCGCCCCTATCCTTGGCCGAGTGGCATCCCAGTGCGGGACATTTGCATATGCGCATTGGAGTCGGGTTGCGATGTCCATGCATGCGCATATGCAAATAGGAACAGGAGTAGGAATAGGTGGTGGGAAATGAGTTTTGAACATCCGTGTGTAGGCTTACAAAATCAATTTATGTTAGAAAGGGTAAATTCCGATGCGGAGCACAAGGACGTGTTCTTCTTCAAATGTTTCCACCATCCTTCCGAGGACCCTTATATGTGATTAAAGGAGCGCAGCGGAAGTTCCTGCAGCTGCTGTGTGTGCTCCGATGTCGGCAGTTCAATCGTTCCCGCCCCTATCCTTGGCCGAGTGGCCTCGCGGTGCGTTGTCATCCCACACCTAGCCCAGGCCGAGTGGCCTCCTGCACCGGCTGGCCCGCTGCCTTCCCGGGCCGAGTTTTCAGATGAAGGTAGGACTTACTTCTATTTTTTATTTGTTATTGAATGCTTATTACTTTTTGTGCTTTGTTTAGTGTTTTGTAAGTCTTGGTGCTTTAGGTGCAGGTCCTCTCCGCTTCCCTTCCCGCCCCTATCCCAGGCCGACTAGCCTCCGATGTACCCTACTTGCGCTGATTTCTTAACTCTCCGCAAGGGTTTTCTGAAGTGGCCACATACGCTGGCCTAAATAGATTTAGAGTAACTATTAGCTGGCCAGAGTGGTCTAAATGGCCAAAATTGAGGTAGGTGGCTGGTAACGACCCCTTTTGAGAAAAACTAAACTAAACTAAAAAAAATCGTAACTAACTCACTTACACAGGTGCAAATTGAATGTGCAAAATGGGGATTTTTAAGATACGCCAGAAAAATCAAGTTGCTCCAAAAAAAATAGAGCAACTCCTGGCCAAAATTGAGCCCATTAAATATAAAATAGTTATTAATAAATCCAATAAAGAATTCAGGAGAAACCTCTTTCTCCAGAGAATGGTTAGAATGTGGAACTCGCTACTATAGAGAGTAGTTGAGACGAATATCATAGATGTCTTTTAAGGGGAAGCTAGAGAAGTATATGAGGGAGAAAGGAGTAGAAGGACATGCAGATAGGATTAGCTGAGGTAGGATGGGAAGAGGCTCGTGTGGAGCATTAACATCGGTACAGACCGATTAGGTTAAATGGACTGTTCTGTGCTGTAAATTCTATGTAGTTCCAGCCCAACTTGTTTATATGTGCTGTGGGGTGATGAACTGGCCCTGTGTAGACCTGCTGGTGCCCACAATGTCTGGACGCTCCATGCTCCACCATAAAAAAAACTGACCTTGTGAGATAGCACAAGGTTAGCTCATTCACATAATATACTGGCACTCTGGGCGCATCTGTCGTAATACATTGGGAGCATTCTCTACCTCTTGTTGCATAACTTTCATCCTCTAACTCAATAAGTCAGCATTATCAGGCAACACTATTGGGCACCAGCAACCAGGGAAGAGCTGTTGGCAGTCTATTGTGCATTGGGCACTTCCTGACGTGGGGAAAGGGGAACCAAGCATGAAGTGGTTGTGGGGGTGGGGTGCAGAGGGTATGAGAGTACCAGAATGCCGGGGCGGGCGGGGGATGGGGGGGGCAAAGAGCAAAAGTGCCCAAATATTTTTAAAGCGTAATGGTGTGTGCACCAGCTGCGCCGTGGGGTAGATGTCCATCTTAAATGAAAGTCAGGGTAAAATGAGCCTCACACTCGACTTATGCACTGGAAGCCCCCTTTCTACTTGCTGCCTCCGTTGGAATATATGGTGGCATCTGGACTCCACCTCCAATTTTTGGGGGAGTGGATGCATTGGGTATACTTCAGTGCATTGGGAAGCATTTGGTAGTTCACTGGCTTCGCACATTGCTGTTGGTGCTGGTTTCCAGTATTACCATTCACGTCACAATCACCTCCTATCTCCTTATTTACCAATAATTAATAAGGCTATTAAAAAAACATGCACTAGGGTTTATTTCTACAGGGAAAGAATTGAAAAATAGAGAAGTTATGCTAAACTTGTATCGAACCTTGGTTAGACCACACTTGTGAACAGTTTTGGTCACCATATTATAAAAATGATATAGAGGCACTGGAGATGATGCAAAAAAGATTTATAAGGATGATAACCAGAACTCTGAGGTTATACCTATCTGGGAAGGATGAACAGGCTGGGATCTCTTTTCTCTTGGAAAAGAAAAGGGTGAGGGATGACCGAATAGAAGTCTTTAAAATTATTAAATATTTTGATAAAGTAGATGCAGAGAGAGTGTTTCCACTTGTGGGGAAGAGCAAAACTAGAGGTCATCAATATCCGATAGTCACCAAGAAATCAAATAGGGAATTCAGAAGAAATATCTTTACCCAGAGAGTGGTGAATGTGGAACTCGCTACCACAGGGAGTAGTTGAGTAGTATAGATGCCTTCAAGTGGAAGTTGGATAAGCATATGAGGGTTAAGGGGATTGAGGGTTATGCTGATAGTTAGATGAGGAAGTATGGTCAGAGGCTCGAGTGGAGCATAGACTGGTTGGGCTGAGTGGCCTTTTCTGTGCCGTATATTCTATGTAATTTAATGTAATAGTTACTCATTGTTCCCTTTTGGTCTGACCTATGTTGTTGCTTTGTTTACCATTCCTGATTCTTCGACCTCCCAACTGCTTTGCATTTCAGTTTCCAGCTTACCTTTTGTGGAACTCTTGAATGTGAAGACACTCAAAGCAGACTGATGTCCGTGTTCGAATTGTGAAAAATCCCAACAAAGGACAGAATTTATTTTAAACTTTCCATAGCAACCATTTGTAAAATAGAAGCGATTGAGATGTGCGCTATAAACCAAATGCATTGAAATCTGGGCGACTGTGGGAAATAAGCCCCCCCAGGCATGGCTGGCAATGTTCTGGTGGATTATGTGACTATATACCACACAGTTTTCTATTTTCTATCCCTACCTGGATTTAAATCGGAGTATACCTTTCTTTGTGCTCATGCATTTTACCACATTGTTTTCAGGTTATCTTTTCCTAAACAGGAGCTTAGCAAACTTTTCATTTTTTTTAAAGATCGATTTAATTATGGGCGCGCTTATTTGTACTACCAAAATGGCCACATTGTCTCTTGATTGGCTCTCCATTATCACATGACTTATTGCTGACTGGTCCCCTTGGAGGATAAGCCACACCCTGAAGTTTCTCTGGAATGTGTAACTGGAACCGCCCAGCCCAAGTTCTGACTGACTTTGCAAAGTGTAATTCAATCCATTCTGATTTCAGAAGTCAGAGAGGATAGAACTCCATCAACCCAGCAAAAGCCTCCCAATTTCCAGCTGAAGTCCATTACCCCAGCACAAGTGCATGCCTCCACCAGCTGAAGTCCCTTACCCCAGTACAAGTTCATGACCTTCCTCGCCCCCCCAGAGATGGGGCATTTAGTGTGAGTCACTGATTGTTAACAGGTTTATTGGTATGAAGTGAATAGTAACAGTGTCGTGACTTCTGGATTTCACCCACTCCAATGATGTCCCTTGTAACACTCGCACCGAGCTTTCTGAGAAATCGGGTGTGAGTGTAAAGGGGGTTGGAAGAACGTGATCTATCTTCCCTCAGTTCCCTCTCCTGCTTCCCCTTTCTCCGCTTCCCCTCTCGCTCTCTCTTCCCACCCCCACCCCCATGTGTGTGTGTCTCTCTTCCCCCCCCCATGTGTCTCACCCGCTCCCCGCCGCCTCTCTTTCTCTCTCCCCCCCCCAATGTCTCTGTCTCTCTCTCTTTCTCTCTCTCTCTTCCTGCCCCCCCCCCCATGTGTCTCTGTCTCTCGCCCCCGTCGCCCCCCCCCCACCCCCCCAGGTCTCTCTCTCTCGCCCCCTACCCCATGTGTGTCTCTCTCCCCTGCCCGCTGCGCCTCTCTTTCTCTGCCACCCCCCCCCCCCCCCCGCCGTGTCTGTCTGTCTGTCTCTCTCCCTACCGCCTCTCTTTCTCCCCCACCCACCACCCCTCTCTCTCTCTCTCTCTCCCCTCCCCCCACCCCATGTGTGTGTCTCGCTCCGCCCACCGCCTCTCTCCCTGCCGCATGCAGCTGGGGTTGGAGGATCAGTGACTCGAATAACGTCAATTGTGGGCGAGAGGCGTCGGGGCGGAGTCCAAATGATGCAGGCGCAGAAGGACAGAAAAAGGATAGTACAAATAGTCACTCTGTTTAATTATATAAATCATGTTGTGACAAAAGTGGTGCACACCAGCTCTCCTTCCCGAACATTAAAGAGAACTTTTCATGGAGATGGTGCCCTTTTATATTTGTTGACCTGTTTTGCTTCTGGGAAATATAACACTTTTTATCAGAATTGAGGGGTAACACTGTTTAATGTAGAGCAAAGCTGCTTGTGTTCTGCTCCAAAATAATTTGAATGATCACTCTACTACACAAGTGCGATTTTCTTTTTTTCCATTTCCCACAGCAGCAATCTTTATGGCTTTTCAAATGAGACTGCCAGTGTATGGACCCACAACTACAAGGTCTGTGTACTGAGACTGCACAAACTCATTTTATACATGACTTTTACAGCCATCAGTGAGAAATGGTTATTTCATCAGCCTGGACTGGATTGAAACCTAGATCCAGAAGTAAAAGGGTTATATTCTTGACTTACTGCACCACCCAGACTCTCAGCTTTTCTGTAGAGTTTATTGCTTTGTCCTTCATCACAGCCCTTGCTTGCTCACTACATGATGAAAATTTTTGAGTTGATGTATACAGGTTATCAGTAGGATAAGGTTGTATTTGTAAATGGATGTTGACTTAGTAATAGAAACACTACAATCTGGAAAAGGCACTCTGCCCTTCCTCTGAAGCTGGTCACCAGCTGAGTGCATCGATACTGGTGGACGCAACTAGAGTACTGTCTTCAGTTGGGTGCTTGCTACACAGCTGAGTTGCTGTATTAGTGAGAAACTACCTCCAGGTCTTGTATTGACAATAGCAACATAGGCTGCAGTTTTAGAGAGTTGAACAGCTGCTTAGTATTTATAAGGTAGTTGGATTGCTCATTGTGTTTTTGACAACATTCAGTTTAGTACAATAGCAATTGAGCAAGAGAGAGGTTTTAATCTTCCTGCAAGCATCTTTGTGGTAGAGTCCAAGTCTAAATTGTACTGCACCATGTTTATATTTTCCATGGGCATCCTGTTAATGAGATTGTTTCTTTGAAGAAAATTACCTTAATTAGATAGAGGGAATGATTTCCTTACCTGAGGCAGGGTGGAGGAGTTCCCCTCTAATGAGCTATACCAGTTGAACATTCTTATTCAACTCGTCATTGTCTTATGATGTAGTAGAGACCAGATTGTATAAAGCTGTTAACCGTGAGGGACTATGGAGCGTCCTCCTCCGTTTTGGCTGCTCCCAAAAGTTTGTCGCCATCCTCCGCCTGCTCCACGACGACATGCAAGCCGTGATCCTGACCAACAGATCCACCACAGACCCAATCCACGTCCGGACTGGAGTCAAGCAGGGCTGCGTCATCGCGCCAACCCTCTTCTCGATCTTCCTCGCTGCAATGCTCCATCTCATGCTCAAGAAGCTCCCCGCTAGAGCAAAACTAAACTATAGAACCAGTGGGAACCCGTTCAACCATCATCGCCTCCAGGCTAGATCCAAGACCGTCCCACCCTCGGTCGTCGATCTACAGTACGCGAACGACGCTTGCGCTTGCGCACATTCAGAGGCTGAACTCCAAACCATCGTCAACATCTTCACCGAGGCATATGAAAGCATGGACCTTACACTAAACAACTAAGATAAAGGTCCTTCACCAACCTGACCCCGCCACACAGCACTGCCCCCAGATCATCAAAATCCATGGCGTGATACCCGCCCTCCTGTATGACTGAGATGTGGACCATATACAGCAGACACCTCCAATCGCTGGAGAAATACCACTAACGATGTCTCCGCAAGATCCTGCAAATCCTCTGGGAGGATAGACGCACCAACATCAGTGTTCTCAATCAGGCCAACATCCCCAGCATCGAAGCACTAACCACACTCGATTAGCTCCGTTGGGCAGGCCACATTGTCTGCATGCCCGACGCAAGACTCCCAAAGCAAGCGCTCTACTCGGAACTTCTACATGGCAAGTGATCCCCAGGCGGGCAGAGGAAACTTTTCAAGGACACCCTCAAAGCCTCTTTGATAAAGTGCAACATCCTCACCGACACCTGGGAATCCCTGGCCAAATACTGCCCTAAGTGGAGGAAGAGCATCCAGGAGGGCACTGAGCACCTCTAGTCTCGTCGCCGAGAGCATGCAGAAAACAAGCGCAGGCAGCGGAAGGAGCGTGCGGCAAACCAGACTCCCCACCCACCCTTTCCTTCAACCACTGTCTGTCCCACCTGTGACAGAGACTGTAATTCCCGCATTAGACTGGACAGTCACCTGAGAACTCACTTTTAGAGTGGAAGCAAATTGTCTTCGATTTTGCGGGACTGCCTGATGATGATATTGCCAGTTGAGCATTTTTATTCAACTCTGGTCATCGTCTTATGATGTAGTAGAGACCAGATTGTATAAAGCTGAAAAATCACTCCTGATCACTAAGAACTATAAGGGTATCAGATACTAATGAATGGTTCACTACAACAAAAGAAAAATACTGCGGATGCTGGAAACCTGAATTAAAAGCAGAGAATGCTGGAAAACACTCAGCGGGTCAGACAGCATCTGTGGATCGAGAAGCAGAGTTAACGTTTCAGGTCGAGGATCTTTCATGAAAGTAAAAATTGAGCGCTACCCAAGGAAACGTATGGCAGGGCTGGACAAATATTAAAGGCTCCTGGGGACCAAGCTCTCCTGGTGGCTCAGTGTTTAAATGCATGCCTTGGTGTGAGGCTGAACCATGCAAACCGGGTGCCATTCAATGTTCCCTCTTATTTTTTCAGTGCATGGACACTTTAACTGGCTGTACGGCCCATTCAAATTTTTGCGCATGCGCGGTTTATCCCATATAAAAGCCAATGAGTGGCCTGTGCATCGCCTTCAGACTACCGTGCAGCCTAACGGGAAAGTTGGTGCCATCCCTGGTCTATATTGAGTTACCTGATCTCGGCCAGCTACTGCTGCTTCTGTTCTCTGTGCAAAGATTCCCTGTAGGAAAGTGTGAATTGTCTGAATTTCTAATGCAGACAAAATTAAGTTTGGTGCAGTTGGACCCACAGTCAAATAACCTGGCAAGCATTTATGTTTTATTAGTTGATGCTCACACATGAAGAATGACTTATTGGACAAAGTACCAGAGGCTTCCAAAAAGCATAACCCACTGCTTTCAGAAGATCAAGAGAGAATAAAATGGACCCTGGGATCATTTATTTTTCTACGCTTAATTACTGCTTCCATATCTACAAATGTGTTTCACCTTTGGATTGTGGATCAGTGGAAACAGTTATACTAGGTGTAAACTTGGCTCAGTTGGTAGCACTCTCACCTCTGAGTCAAAAGGTTTTGACTTCAAGCCCCATTCCAGGACTTCAGCACATGATCTAGACTGACACTTGAGTGCAGTACCAAGGGAGTGCACCATTGTCAGTGGTGCTGTCTTTCGGATGAGATGTTAAATTGAAGCCCCATCTGCTTGTTCAGGCTGACGTAAAGATCCTATGTGTATTTTTTGAAGAAGAGCGGGGAGTTCTTGTGTTCTGGCCAACAATCTACCCTCAACAAACAGCACCGAAAGCAGATTAACTGGTTCAAAAGCAAGATACTGCCGATGATGGAAATCTGAAATAAAAACGGAAAATGCTGGAAATACTCAGCAGGTTGGGCAGCATCTGTGGAGAGAGAAAGAGAACGTTTCAGTTCGGGGAGGAAAGAACAAACGGGAAGGTCTGGTGGGGTAGAAGGAGGAGAGATTAAATGACAAAAGACGATGATAGTGCAAGGCAAAAGGGGATGGTAATGGGACAAGTAAAGAAACAAAAGATGGGTCTAGAGGAGCTGTAAATTGGAATATCAGAATCATTAGCAACCCAGTTGCTGTCTGAAAAAATGAAGGCAATGGTTATGATCTAAAATTATTGAATTCTGTGGTGAATTCGGAAAACTGTAAAGTGCCTCGAGCTTAAATTGAGCTTCATTGGAACAGTGAAGGAAGCCAAGGACAGAGAGGTATGAATGGGGCAGAGAATTAAAATGACAGGCGACCGGAAGCTCGGGGTTTTGCTTGCAGATTGAACGGATGCATTCCGCAAAGTGGTCACCCAATCTGCGTATGTTCTCCCTAATGTAGAGGAGATTAGCGGGTTGTTCATTTTACTTGCTATGGTGGAAATTTGCTGTGTGCAAATTGGCTGCTGCATTTGCCTAAAAATCAACAGTGACTACACTTCAAAAATAATTAATTTGATCTAAAGGGTACAATTCTAAAGGGGATGCAGGAACAAAGAGACCTGGGGATATAGGAGCACAAAATTGTTGAGGGTTGCAAGGCAGGTTGAGAAAGCGATTAAAAAAGCTTACAAGATCCTGGACTTTATGAATAGAGGCATAGAGTACATACAAAAGAAAGGAAATTGTGATGAACTTTTATAAAACACTGGTTCGGCCTCAACTGAAGTATTGTGTCCAATTCTGGACACTACACTTTAGAAAGGATGTGAAGGCCTTAGAGAGGGTGCAGAAAAGATTTACAAGAATGGTTCCATAGATGAGGGATTTCAGTTACATGGATACACTGGAGATATTGGGGTTGTTCTCTTTAGAACAGAGAAGGTTGAGAGGAGATTTGATAGAGGTGTTCATGAGGGGTCTAGACAGAGTATATGGAGAGAAACTGTGCCCATTAGTGGAAGGGTCGAGAACCAGAGGGCAAAGTGATTGGCAAAAGAAGCAAATGCGACATGAGGAAAAGTTTTTTACGCAGCAAGTGATTAGGATCTGGAATTCACTGGCTGAAAAGGTGATGGAGGCAGACTCAATTGTGGCTTTCAAAAGGGAATTGAATAAGTACCTGAAGGAAAAGAAAATTCAGGGCTACGGGGAATGGGCGGGGGAGTGGGACTAGCTGAAGTGCTCTTGCAGATATCCGGCACGGGCTCAATGGTCCAAATAGCCTACTTCTGTGCTGTAACCATTCTATAAATATATTAAGTGCTTTGGAATATCCTGAGGAGTCGGTATGGCGCTATATAAATGCATTGACCACACTTGATCAGCTCCACTGGGCAGGCCACATAGTTCGCATGCCAGACACGAGACTCCCAAAGCAAGCGCTTTACTCCGAACTCCTTCACAGCAAACAAGCCAAAGGTGGGCAGCGGAAAGGTTATAAGGACACCTCAAAGCCTCCCTGATAAAGTGCAACATCCCCACTGACACCCGGGAGTCCCTGGCCACAGAACACCCTAAGTGGAGGAAGTGCATCCGGGAGGGCGCTGAGTCCTCGAGTCTCATCGCCAAGAGCATGCAGAAATCAAGCGCAGGCAGTGGAAAAGAGCATGCGGTAAACCAGTCCCACCACCCCCCCTTCCCTCAACGACTATCTGTCCCACCCTGTGACAGAGACTGTGGTTCCCGTATTGGACTGTACAGCCACCTAAGAACTGATGTTAAGAGTGGAAGCAAGTCTTCCTCCATTCCGAGGGACTACCTATGATGATGATGATATAAATGCAAGTTGATTT
Source organism: Pristiophorus japonicus (assembly GCF_044704955.1). Classification (NCBI taxonomy): domain Eukaryota; kingdom Metazoa; phylum Chordata; class Chondrichthyes; family Pristiophoridae; genus Pristiophorus; species Pristiophorus japonicus. The sequence continues at coordinate 56,153,797 of NC_091988.1, forward strand.
TTATTGCTATGTTAATGTGGCTTTTAATGATGCATTGAGGCTTTTTGTCATAACTCTGAATTGGCACATCTTAGTCATTTCCATTCCAGTGATACACTCTATGATTGTGATTCTGATATTATAGATATGATCTGGAAACGAGCTTGAATGTGCACTTTCTCCCCCCACCAACCCAAAGAAATATCACCACCACAATGCTGCTGTGTTGAATGTCATTTATTAACTTTAAAAAAAATCTCTAACATGATGGACTGTATTTGCATGTGACAGCACTATTTCTGAGAAAGCTGGGACATACTGTCGATGACAATCTTATCAAATTGTCAACTGATGTGAATTAGCTCTAGCCTTTATTCAGGATGAAGGCCCGTGGTTCTAATGGGTTAAGGATTTAACAGAAGACATCTGTCTATTTCAAAGGGAGAGCTTTGTTTTGAAACATTAAACATCTTTAAGCTCTGTAATTGTATGTTGGAGATGAGACTGACAGACATTAACCTGGAGCGTTTGAAACACAGAGCAGCTCTGGTATTCTATGGAAAGTGAGTGTACAACATTGTGTTTCTCGATGAATAAAACATTGCCAGTTCCTCCCCTGCAGTGATGGCTCCAGAGAATAAATTAATAACTGTATCAAAGAGAAGCCAATTCAGATTTTAATGAAGAGGAAACCCCTGAATTCCTTGGGGAGGAACGAGGAAAAAGGAAAACTATGAACAAAGCACATGGCTCTCAGCTAAAGATTAAAGGCAGTTTGGGGGTTATAAGGGAGCTACTGGCTTTTCCCGTCGTGGTACAATATTCTGTCTACATCATTACAATAGGGCATCTCATGTTTGAACAGCTTGGGAGACGGATTGTGTTTGGTTCTGTGATCGGGTCAGATCTTAATGAACTGGAGAAAAACGAATCCAAGGAAGAAGAATTAAAATCTTCAAAATTGGTTTAAAATATATATCTTTTTATTTTAAAGGAATTTATTCCCATTTGCCAGCACTGTGACCCATATGCTGTCATTCTTCAACTGGGAGGGCAGTAACTGTTTTAGGCGTCATTGCCACCCCGCCACTCCATATTTGCCACTCAGAGTACACTGAGCAAGCTGAGCTGGTCATCCCTATGGATATGTCCTCTCGAGATGGATGTTTCCACCATAATGGGATATGCTCCATTCAAGGCCTGAGACCTACTCTTCCCAAAAGAGCATGTACAAAATAACATATAGTTGAGAGTAAGAGATGAGACTGTAATTTATTTGTTGGGTTCAGGCACGCTTTCCTCATAAATCACAAAAGCAAGGTTTGTGCAGTGTACTGAAAATTTTTAACCCTGATATTACACTAGAGCCTTTTAGTCTGCCTCCCTGCTGACTATTATTTCCATCATCTGCACTTTAATCTCAATAACATGAAAATGGTCCTAATAACTGTTGAAATAATTGCTTGAAAATTACAAGAAGTATGTGTGCTGTCATCACAATAGAATAATAGTTACCTGCATCATACGAGCATGTAATGTAGAGAAAAATAGATGGTCAAAAACAAATACCAAGGTTTTAATTTAATTTATAAATCATCCCAGCTTTCCTGAACATTAGGAGCAGCATTCCTCAGCCTTAGAAAAGAGTTGTTGCACAGCAAAATCCACAGATTGTCAGAGAGACTGTCTGTTTCCATGCCAACTTCCACTGGCAAGCATTTAGGATTAGATTCAAGAGCTGAATTTATTTTTTACAAATATTAATATTTTGTACATGGTTTTTTCTTTTTTTTGAACTAAAGAAGTAATGAAACTGTTTGTGCTCTCCGATGGCCGAGTGGGTAAAGGTTTGATTCCAAATCTGCGCCGAGTTCGCTGATCTCAGCAGGTCAGCAGTTGGGGCACAGCAATCGGCCTCAGCACTCTGGGCTAAGCATAGTAAAAAATGAGTCCACTTCTAATTGATATACGGTCACTCCTGTTGGAAACATGTTGGGTGAGAACAGTTTCTGGTTTGGCTCAGCTGCTCTTCACAGTCTACAAGCAGTGTCTCGGCTTTATTTGAGGAATGAGCACTTAACTGAGGAACCAGAAGGCAGAACCATAGAACTCGTCACTCTCCTTCAGGATGGCCGGAGGGAGGATGTGGAAACTGTCAAATTCTATATTAGGCATGATTTGAAACATCTTTAGGTATATCTATTGTATATATAGTTATAAAGTAATAACAGAAAATGCTGTAAATACTAAGCAGGTCAGGCAGCATCTGTGCAGAGAGAAAAAGTTAACATTTCAGGTCTATGACCCTTCATCAGAACTGGGAAATGTTAAAGATGTAACAGGTTTTAAACAAGTACAGAGGCAGGGAAAGGGGAGAGGGGAGGAATGAACGAAAGGAAAGATCTGTGATAGTGTGGAAGGCAGATTAACTGACAAATGGGATAATAACCTGAGTATTTCCCATTTTCTCTTTTTTAAGATTTCTAGGTATTAGAGATACCTGTAGTATTGTCAGGGGCCAATCTCCAAATTATCATGTCAGAATTCCTGGGCCTCCATGTGCCATCCAGCAGCTTCAGTGACTGCATCAATCCAGAGAATACAGATCAGGAGCTTGTAGGCGACATGTGGACCTGACATTAGATGTCAGCCTAATGCTGTCTTATTCATTTTTTATTTAATTTAGAAAAAATAATCCATACTCTTACCATTACTTTCCTCAATTTCACGATTTTTTGAAATAGAGACATTCTGTATTTATGACACTCATAAAACATAATATATGAACTAGGAGCAGGAGTAGGCCATTCGGCCCCTTGAACCTGCTCTGCCATTCATTGAGATCATGGCTGATCATCTATCTCAACTCCACTTTCCTGCACTACCCCTATATCACTTGATTCCCTTAATATCCAAAAATCTATTGTTCTCTGTCTTGAATATATTCAAAGACTGAGCCTCCAGAGCTCTCTGGCGTAGAGAATTCCAAAGATTCACCACTCTCTGAGGAAGTTTCTCCTCATCTCAGTCCTAAATGGCTGACCCCTTATCTGAGACTGTGATCCCTGGTTCTAGACTCCTCAGCCAGAGGAAACATTCTCCCTGCATCTACCCTGTCAAGCCCTTTAAGAATTTTGTATGTTTCAATTCTTTTAAACTCTAGAGAACATAGGTCGAGTCTACTCAATCTCTCTTCATAGGACAATCCCCCTGTTCTGGAGTATTACAAAGATACTCACCACAAGTCTGTTTTGGAGAAAGAATTGTTTATTGAGTACTTGATCAAGGGAGAGACAGCTTCAGTAACTTGGTGACCCAAACCAGCTGCTCTCCCTGAGCAGCTTCGGGGCTGCTATTTTTACACAGTCAGAATACATCGAAAATCATGAAGTTCCGCGCAGAAGTTTTCCATTTGTTGTTTCTCTGCCACGTCACAAAGTTTTGCCTAACTATTATGATTACAAATTGGTTAATACAATTATATTGACAGCAAGCTTCGTTACCTTCCCTGTGCACCTTTTATCTGATAAATTACGTGCTACATCATTCTCAGGTCTGCGCACTCTTCCCCTCTTGGCTGATCTCTCAACCAGTTGAGATTTTTCTCAATCCTCCTTTGTTTCCCTTAATTTCTTAACACCCCATGTGACCTAGCCTTGGCCTAACTATCTGGTTTATACTGTGATAAGGTGATTTATCTTCCAGAGAGTTGTAGTTTTAACATTTTCCCTGTGTTTTGTAGCACTTACATTTTTTTCTTACAGCCTTTGCTTTTGGTTTTTAACTTTACTTAATTAGGTCCCCTTTGATTAATTAGGTTCCGTCCACTTAATTTTTTTTCTACACCCCCATCCCAGGAATCAATCTAGTGAACCTCCAAGGCAAGTAAATCCTTGCTTAGGTAAGAAGACCAAAATTGTGTACACTACTCCAGGTGCGGTCTAACCAAAGCCCGATAGCATTGCAGTAAGACATCTTTACTCTTATACTCAAATCCTCTTGTAATAAAGGCCAACACTCAAGTAATTTGAACATTCTGTAAATTGTATAAGCTGATTGGCAATTATGTGGTACTGACAAAATAGTGCCATGAATCTTAGTAGGATATATACACAGTAAGAAAATAATTATTTTGTTTCAAAGATTTAAATTGGAATTAACAGCTTAGTGTGTAATTAGAACTATTTTACAGAATCATTGAAGCTAGTACATACTGTATGAATATTCAGATATGAAAAATACCAGTTAAATTTCAATACATTCAGGACAATTGATGGCTCTCCGTGAGATAAAAGACAGTAATTGAGTTGGATTCTGAAGGTATAAACTGAGAGTGAAGCTCATAAATTCTTTTTAATATCATCAGGACCCTTGATTTGAACACTGCCCTGTATCTACTAGCCAGTTCTCTTTTTTTAATAACATGTATGGTTTAGAATTTGCAGCTGTGTTGAGGTTTGAATAACTTAGAGCAAAGGCAGGGAAGTTGAAAGTTGCTCCTGGTGGGTAAATGAATAACAAAGATAAGAATGACATGGCGGGCAGGATCACATGACTAGCACAATAGTACTGCCAAGACTGGGACGAATGGCCTCCTGTGCTGTAAAGTTCCATGATTCTAAAGAAGATTTGTTTCTGGGGTTGCAGCGGTGGTAACAAAATATAGTGTGCGGTATAATGCATATGACACCTTAGTCTTTTATTTAGTTATGAGATCAGGAACATGCATTTTAGGTGTACAGTGTCTGTTTCCTTTTTTCCTTTGGCTTTTAATACTAGATCTTTCATGACTTATTTCTAAACTGTTCAGCATCCATTGTCATAATCAGATTGGTACAAGTCCCACTCCAGAGACTTAAGCACAAAAATCCAGGCTGACACTCCAGTGCAGTGCTGAGAGAGTGCTGCCCTGTCGGTGGTGTCATCTTTTGGATGAGACATTAAACTGAGGCCCCTTCTGCTCTCTCAGGTCTACATAAAAGATCCTGTGACACTATTTCGAAGAGCAGCAAGGGAGATATCCCCAGTATCCCGGCCAATATTTATCCCTCAATCACCATCAGTAAAACAGGTTACGTGGTCATTATCACATTGCTCTTTGTGGAAGCTTGCTGTGCGCAAATTGCCTGTCACATTTCCTGCATTACAACAGTGACGGCACTTCAGAAAGTACTTAATTGGCTGTAAAGCACTTTGGGATGTCCGGTGGTCGTGAAATGTGCAATATTAATGCAAGCCTTTCGTTCTTTTTCATTCTTGAACTTTGCATATTTGCCTTTACATTGGCCCTTTAATGTTTCTGTTAAATGTACTGTCGATGTATTGATGCACTATGTACAGTATTGTGTGTTACCACTGTGTGTATCTTTATTTTATGTCTTCATATATTTCACACCAGCATCTGTATTGAGCCTGAGGGAATGAGATCCATGGTTCTGTTCACCTCTTTCCAAAAATAAAGCAAATTCTTAGTAACTAGGATACAGAGCAGAAACGAACAGCAAATTATTTGAATTTGACTTGTCTCATTAATCTTTCCATCGGCACACGCCTGTATTTAGGTTTGAATAAACTGCACTTGGGCTAATGTTAACTTTGTTTTCTATTTGCGGTACAGGTAGTTATGTTTTTGCATGTTTCATCAAACAAAGGCAATCCAATAAGGAATCTATCAAAGTAAAAAGAATAAACTAAAGTGATGGTCAGAAATGGTGCTATTGAAAGAGCCTGTACATGTGCAGAGCCGCCCAGTGAAATACTTCAATAATAAACTCCTCTTCTGCCTGTGGCAGTAACTATTTTTATTGCTGGTACTTATGCTCAAGGACGCGTATATTTGGGGTGGGGAGGGGCTTGCTGCTGTTATTGGAGACAATGACCAACATTTGTGAAGCTGACACCCCCCACCCCACCCCCAGAATATTAGCAGCTCTGTAGCACCACGCAAAAGGCTGATGTATTACATTATCTATTCCCTCTACACCCCACCACCTACTTGTTGTAGATTACTAGAGCTAAATGCTTTATATAGTCTTGAAGAATATTTAGTACGTTTTTAAAACAATTGCCGTTGCCGGATTTACTCTGATCACAATTAATTGTTGCGCGTTAACTAGTTGCTGGCAAACTCGTGGCGGGCCAGGAAAAATGGGCTTGTGTGTGCATCACTCTCAGCATGTAGAAAAACATGTCTCTCGGTATACCATCCTCCAGTACTTCCCCCTCTCTATGTACACATGCAAAATTTGTTTTTAAAAGTGAGGTCCCATTAAAGCTGAAATAGAAAGAAAGACTTGCATTTATATTGCGCCTTTCACTACCACTGGACGTCCCAAAGCTAATAAAGTACTTTTTGAAATGTAGTCACTGTAAGATAGGAAACACGGCAGGAACTTTGCGCATAGCAAGCTCCCACAAACAGCTCTGTGATAATGACCAGATAATCTGTTTTCTTGTGACGTTGATTGAGGGTTAAATATTGACCAGGACACCGGGGATAACTTCCCTGTTCTTCTTTGAAATAGTGTCATAGTATCTTTTCTGTCCAGTTGCCAGAAAAAGCAGCAAACCTGAGGACTAGGAGAAATTTAGAATTCAGGAGAGGAGGACAAAGGGTTTAATTAAGAAGAGGAAAATAGAGTACGAGAAGAAGCTTGTCGGGAACATAAAAACTGACTGTAAAAGCTTCTACAGATATATGAAGAGCAAAAGATTAGTGAAGACAAACGTAGGTCCCTTGCAGTCGGATTCAGGTGAATTTATAATGGGGAACAAAGAAATGACAGACCAATTGAACAAATACTTTGATTCTGTCTTCACGAAGGAAGACACAAATAATCTTCCGTAAGTACTAGGGGACCGAAGGTCTAGTGAGAAGGAGGAACTGAAGGATATCCTTGTTAGGTGGGAAATTGTGTTAGGGAAATTGATGGGGTTGAAGGCCGATAAATCCCCAGGGCCTGATAGTCTGCATCCCAGAGTACTTAAGGAAGTGGCCCGAGAAATAGTGGATGCATTTGTGATCATTTTCCAACAGTCTATCGACTCTGGATCAGTTCCTAATGTAACACCACTTTTTAAAAAGGGAGGGAGAGAGAAAACGGGTAATTATAGACCGGTTAGGCTGACATCAATGGTGGGGAAAATGCTGGAATCAATTATTAAAGATGTAATAGCAGCGCATTTGGAAAGCAGTGACAGGATCGGTCAAGTCAGCATGGATTTATGAAAGGGAAATCATGCTTGACAAATCTTCTGGAATTTTTTGAGGATGTAACTAGTAGAGTGGACAAGGGAGAACCAGTGGATGTGGTGTATTTGAACTTTCAAAAGGCTTTTGACAAGGTCCCACACAAGAGATTGGTGTGAAAAATCAAAGCACATATTATTGGGGGTAATATACTGACGTGGATAGAGAACTGGTTGGCAGACAGGAAGCAGAGAGTCGGGATAAACGGGTCCTTTTCAGAATGACAGGCAGTGACTAGTAGAGTGCCGCAGGGCTCAGTGCTGGGACCCCAGCTCTTTACAATTAATTGCATTAATGATTTTGAAGAAGGAATTGAGTGTAATATCTCCAAGTTTGCAGATGACACTAAGCCGGGTGGCGGTGTGAGCTGTGAGGGGGACGCTAAGAGGCTGCAGGGTGACTTAGAGAGGTTAGGTGAGTAGGCAAGTGCATAGCAGATGCAGTATAATGTGGATAAATGTGAGATTATCCACTTTGGGGGCAAAAACGCGAAGACAGAATATTATTTGAATGGTGGCAGATTAGGAAAAGGGGAGGTGCAACGAGATCTGGGTATCATGGTTCATCAGTCATTGAAAGTTGGCATACAGGTACAGCAGGTGGTGAAGAAGGCAAATGATATGTTGGCCTTCATAGCTAGGGGATTTGAGTATAGGAGCAGGGAGGTCTTGCTGCAGTTGTACAGGGCCTTGGTGAGGCCTCACCTAGAATATTGTGTTCAGTTTTGGTCTCCTAATCTGAGGAAGGACGTTCTTGCTATTGAGGGAGTGCAGCGAAGGTTTACCAGACTGATTCCCTGGATGGCTGGACTGACATATGAGGAGAGACTGGATCAACTGGGCCTTTATACATTGGCGTTGAGAAGGATGAGAGGGGATCTCATAGAAACATACAAGATTCTGACAGGATGGGACAGATTAGATGCTGGAAGAATGTTCCCGATGTTGGGGAAGTGCAGAACCAGGGGACACAGTCTTAGGATAAGGGGTAGGCCATTTAGGACTGAGATGAGGAGAAACTTCTTCACTCAGAGAGTTGTTAACCTGTGGAATTCCCTGCCGCAGAGAGTTGTTGATGCCAGTTCATGGGATATATTCAAGAAGGAGTTAGATATGGCCCTTATGGCTAAAGGGATCAAGGAGTATGGAGAGAAAGCAGGAAAGGGGTACTGAGGGAATGATCAGCCATGATCTTATCGAATGGTGGTGCAGGCTCGAAGGGCCGAATGGCCTACTCCTGTATCTATTTTCTATGTTGATAGAGGACAGATGGGCTTCGGTTTAATGTCTCATCCTAAAGACAGCACCTCCGACAGTGCAGCACTCCCTTAATACGGCACAAGAGTGTCGGCCTCGATTTTTGTGCTCAAGTCTCTGGAATGGTACTTGAACCCACAACCTCTGACTCGGAGGCCAACTGAGCCACAGCTGACATGATCCAAATTTGGGCTTGTTTGATGTGTCACTCACCCTACTTCCACTGAGGCCATTAGAAATAATATTACTTTGAGGCATGGTAACTATAAGCATGAATATATTTTGTTTGCTAAAACAGAAAAAAAAATGTGTGGTAACAAACCCCTCATTAACATCAAGTCCTATTTGTCTGCTTTATTAATAGCGAAACCAGATTGAAAAAACTGTCTCAGTAATTGCACCCCTCACAATAATGTTCTGGTATACCACATCCCGCCTCACTTTAATACTTTTTGATAGATATCTTTTTGATATATATGGGGATCGGGCAGGGAAGAGGGGTTGAAGTCGAAGATCATAGAAACATAGAAAATAGGTGCAGGAGTAGGCCATTTGGCCCTTTGAGCCTGCACCGCCATTCAATAAGATCATGGCTGATCATTTTTGCAACTTTAATACCCCATTCCTGCTTTCTCTCCCTTTAGCCTAACTCCCTTTTGAATATATCTAATGAACTGGCCTCAACAACTTTCTGTCATAGAGAATGCCACAGGTTCACAATTCTCTGAGTGTAGAAGTTTCTCCTCATCTCAGTCCTAAATGGCTTACCCCTTACATTTCGACTGTAACCCCTGGTTCTGGACTTCCCCAACATTGGGAACATTCTTCCTGCATCTAACCTGTCCAATCCCGTCAGAATTTTATATGTTTCTGTGAGATCCCCTCTCATTCTTCTAAATTCCAGTGAATATAAGCCTAGTCGATCCAGTCTTTCTTCATATGTCAGCCCAGCCATCCCGGGAATCAGTCTAGTGAACCTTCGCTGCACTCCCTCAATACCAAGAATGTCCTTCCTCAGATTAGGAGACCAAAACTGAACACAATATTTAAGGTGTGGCCTCACCAAGGCCCTGTACAACTGCAGTAAGACCTCCCTGCTCCTATACTCAAATCCTTTCGCTATGAAGACCAACGTGCCATTTGCCTTCTTCACCGCCTGCTGTACCTGCATGCCAACCTTCAATGATTGATGTACCATGACACCCAGGTCTCGTTGCACCTCCCCTTTTCCTAATCTGTCACCATTCAGATAATCTGCATACCTGTTTTTGCCATCAAAGTGGATAATCTCACATTTATCTACATTATACTGCATCTGCTATGCATTTGCCCACTCACCTAACCTGTCCAAGTCACCCTGCAGCCTCTTAGCATCCTCCTCACAGCTCACACTCCCACCCAGCTTAGTGTCATCTGCAAACTTGGAGATATTACATTCAATTCTTTCATCTGAATCATTAATGTATATTGTAAATAGCTGAGGACCCAGCACTGAACCATGCGGTACCTCACTAGTCACTGCCTGCCATTCTGAAAAGGACCCGTTTATTCCTACTCTTTGCTTCCTGTCTGCCAACCAGTTCTCTATTCACATCAATACATTAACCCCAATACCATGTGCTTTAATTTTTCACACTAATCTCTTGTGTGGGACCTTGTTAAAAGCCTTTTGAAAGTCCAAATACACCACATCCACTGGTTCTCCCTTGTCCACTCTACTAGATACATCCTCAAAAAATTCTAGAAGATTTGTCAAGCATGGTTTCCCTTTCATAAATCCATGCTGATTGGACCGATCCTGTCACTGCTTTCCAAATGCGCTGCTATTACATCTTTAATAATTGATTCCAACATTTTCCCCACTACCGATGTCCGGCTTAACCGGTCTATAATTCCCTGTTTTCTCTCTCCCTCCTTTTTTAAAAAGTGGTGTTACATTAGCTACCCTCTAATCCATAGGAACTGATCCAGAATCAATAGAATGTTGGAAAATGAGCACCAGTGCATCCACTATTTCTAGGGCCACTTCCTTAAGTACTCTGGGATGCAGACAATCAGGCCCTGGGGATTTATCAGCCTTCAGTCCCATCAATTTCCCTAACACAAGTTCCTGACTAATAAGGATTTCCTTCAGTTCCTCCTTCTCGCTAGACCCTCGGTCCCCTAGTATTTCTGGAAGGTTATTTGTGTCTTCCTTAGTGAAGACAGAATCAAAATATTTGTTCAATTGGTCTGCCATTTCTTTGTTTCTCATTATAAATTCACCTGATTCTGACTGCAAGGGACCTACAATTTGTCTTCACTAATCTTTTTCTCTTCACATATCTGTAGAAGCTTTTGCAGTCAGTTTTTATGTTCCCTGCAAGCTTACTCTCATACTCTATTTTCCCCCTCCTAATTAAACTTTTTGTCGTTCTTGTTGAATTATAAATTTCTCCCAGACCTCAGGTTTACTGCTTTTTCTAGCCAATTTATATGCCTCTTCCTTGAATTTGACACTATCCCTAATTTCCTTTGTTAGCCACGGATGAGCCACCTTCCCCGTTTTATTTTTATGCCAGACAGGGAGGTACAATTGTTGAAGTTCATCCAGGTGATCTTTAAATGTCTGCCATTGCCTATCCACCGTCAACCCTTTACATATCATTCGCCAGTCTATCCTAGATCAATCATATTGAATGGTGGAGCAGGCTCAAAGGGACATGCCGCCTACGCCTTCTATTTCTTAAGTTCTTGCATTCTCACACCTCTCAATATAGCACTGAGATATATCTCCAATCCATCACCATAATACTCCAGTACACTGAATCCTGAAACACATCCTTTGCTGATATCACTTAAAATTAATGCTTCCCATACTAATAAGGAAACCAGAAGAGTGCCTTCTCTAGCACATGGCCACTTAAAAAAAAATCCCTGCCCTTCCTTTGGTGTTGTCTTTAGAGACTTGCCGATTTAGTGATATAAATTCAGCAGCACTGTTCCCTGAGTGAGTATGTTGGGAAATTATGCATTCCCAGCTCATGGTTTTGTTTCCACAGATACAAAATCACAGGCTAGGTGTGTGCAATTTCCTTATGTGCTCCCAGCATATGCCAGGAATGGTGCAGTCGAGTTTTTATTCTTAGTGCCATTTAATACAGCTTTATTCTGTGGATTTGCATCTACTCTGAAATGGGTTAAACCACTCAGTTATTTTGCTTAGGGCCCTCACAGCTATCAGAGATTGGAGATCTCTGTCCCATCAGTATGGATTTGATTTGAGCCCAGGTTCAAAGACTGTCAGTTAACCTCGCTTTTCGACTGCCCTCCCCCAATAAAGCTATCTGATATAATGCACTGTTTATGATTCCATCAATTATTGACAAACCACATTGAACTTCCACTAACACTCTATTATAGCATAACATTATTTAATGCCCCCTTGCTAAGAGAGGAAACCATATTGAAGGTCCATTATTTATAACAGTCACTAATGTACTATACCCTCTAACATAGCACACATTATTTACAGCTCTCATAATGTAAAAAAACATATTAAATTCCTTCTAAATAACATAGTGCATAAGTCTCTAACACATTTTGTTTCTAGCTCTCTTAAAGCAATCTGTACAAGATGGATTACACTATAAAATCTTCATTGACTCCCAAAGACCATGTTATTGACAGGGATAGCGACACTGCAAGCCGCACAGCTTTAAGAGAACAGCACAGACCAGTGAAATCCAAACTGTCTTCTTTGCTTACTACGTTCTACTCCGAGAACGAGCTAACTAATTATTAACCATTAGTACAAAATTTATATTTGATATGTTCCATTAATGGCTTTGGTGTGTTGCTTCATTGTTTTCCTTTTGGTTTTTAAGTGCCTAACCCACGGATTATTTTAAATACTTAATGCTTTTTAAGAAGATTCTTCATTTCTTCAGAAAAAGGTAAAAGGTTAGTCACACTTGAGTATGAAAGCTTAGCTCAGTTGCTAATGCTTTAATCTGTAGGTAGGAAAGCTTCAGGTTTTGAGGCCCAAGCTGAGACTTCATAGAATGATACAGCACAGGAGGAGGCCATTTGGCTCATTGCGTCTGTGCCAGCTCTTTGGTAGAACTAACCAATTAATCCCTGCCCCCTGCTCTTTCCCCGTAGCCCTGTAATTTTTTTTCCATTCAAGTATTTATCCAGTTCTCTTTTGAATGTTATTATTGAGTCTGCTTCCACCATCATATCAAGCAGTGCATTCGAGATCACAACAATTCATGTAAAGAAAAAAAAGATTCCTCATGTCGCCTCTGGTTCTTTTGTTAATCATCTTAAATCTGTATCCTCCCTAGAAACAGTTTCTCTTTAGTTACTCTATCAAAACCCTTCATGATTTTGAACACCTTGGTCAAATCTCCTCTTAACCATCTCTGCTCTAAGGAGAATAACCCCAGTTTCTCCAATCTCTCCACAATCATCCCGAGTATCATTCTAGTAAATCTCTTTTGCACCGTGAGCTTGTAATGTAGGTTGATACTGTTATATATGCAGACTATAGATATACTCTCTGTGTAGTCACTGTATAGTTGCATAAGATGGAGACTTGTTTTTCTGATGTACTATCAATAAGGTTTACACTGTATGGCACCACTAGAGGGTGCAACTGGCGGAGACCAGGGTTTCCTGCCCTGGTAGCAGGGGCTGTATAAAAGGGGAGCCACCATGCGGCTGCCTCGCACTGGAGTTATGAGTAAAGGACCAAGGTCACTACAGTTTGAGTACAACACATTGCCTCGTGGAGTCATTCATAAGTACACAACAGGCATAATAGATACTCCAAACCAGTACTGAAAGGGGGGGGTGGTGAGGTGTGCTCCAGATGAGATATTAAACCAAGGTGCCAATTGCCAGTTCCAGTGGTTTGATTGGACATTAATGATCCAGTGCCAATAATTGAATGGAAATTCTCGTGACAGTAGAACTGAGTTCAGATTTTCAACTGCAAAACTTTTCCAATAAAACTTATAGTAAGCAGCATGTAATCGGACATTTGTGCCACACAAATTGAAGATTATTGCCAAGAAAATTTAGGGAAAGCATCAGGGTAAACATATAATCTAAAGTAAAAACAGAAAATGCTAAAAATACTCAGCTTGTCAGGCAGCGTCTGTGGAGAAACAGAATTAATGTTTCAGGTCGATGATCCTTCGTCAAGAGTATTTCCAGCATTTTCTGTTTTTATTTCAGATTTCCACCATTCGCAGTATTTTGCTTTTCTATTAGGGTAAATTTATTGATGCTGGGACTGAGGTTTTCTGTTTGTTTGGCTGGATTTTTATGAACAAAAGGGATGGATTGATGATTTGTTGTGCAGCCTTCAGCCCCTTGTTGAGAGTTGCGCACCTCCTAGCAGTTGGTCAAATAGAAATATTGGTAGATATTTGGACATAAGTCACCAGCCTGTCATGCCAGCTAGGGCTGACACATAAAAACCATAAGGAATATCATCTAGGATGGTCAGTGGAGAAGGAATCTCACCGAGTCGGTGTGTGGAGAAGGAATCTCACCGAGTCGGTGTGTGGAGAAGGAATCTCTCGGTCGGTGTGTGGAGAAGGAATCTCACCGAGTCGGTGTGTGGAGAAGGAATCTCTCGGTCGGTGTGTGGAGAAGGAATCTCTCGGTCGGTGTGTGGAGAAGGAATCTCTCGGTCGGTGTGTGGAGAAGGAATCTCTCGGTCGGTGTGTGGAAAAGGAATCTCACTTGGGGATGGTGTGTGGAGTCCATAAGGAGCAGAGCAAATGAAAAATTGAAACTCTGTTTAAAAAAAAATTAAGCTCAAAGTGCTGTTATGTTTACTGGTGTTATTACTGACTGCATATAAAATAAATTAACCTTCACACATGGAACCAGTTTCTTTTATCAGCAAATTTAAATTATCTGAAAACACTTGACTTATACAACAATTGTTTTCGTTGCTAACAATTCTTCCTGTATGCATTCATGGGGCTAAGTTTCATTTAAACAACATGCTTTTAAGTGGAGAAACCTATAAAATCTAACCCGTTCCATTAGATAGTTTACAGTTATACATTGCACCCTGACTCACTGGCCATTTCTTCCAAATTTTGACCAACAACTTGCGTGTAAGATGAATAGCTCACTCTGGTCAAGAATTAATTCCCATTTTAAATGATATGGGGGGGAAGGGAAAATCCATTCATTGAGAAAACCCACTCAAAAGTGAACTTCCATCAGACTACTTGTCCTCATCGGAGCTGCAAACCGCTGAGGTTGCTGTGACGGTGATAGTTAATGTTAAGTACTTAGTCTCAAGCGTGTTCCATATATTTCACTTCTTTTAAAAAAAAAAATCTAATGTAATGATACAATCACACCATCATGTCCCTTTTTATTATATGGAAGAGTTATAGAGAATCATAGTTAATAGTGGTTTGCAGTGTCCATTTTGCTCGATTTGTTTTTATACAGTGAGGACTGATATTAAGAGTACTTGAGAGTTACTGACCTTCCACGGAAAGAGAACTAAATTAACAGATTGTTAATGCCGAATCGTCCCTGAATTTACTATTATTGTTTATTGATAATTTAGCTTCTTGAGAATTAATCTCAGGAATTTTTTCAAGCCAATACACCAGAGAATGTCAACAATTGCCATTGCTTTAGCTAAGTATTTGAAAGGGGAAATTTGCAGGGCTATGGGGAAAGAGCAGGAGAGTGGGACTATTTGGATAGCTCTTTCATAAACATGATGGGCCGAATGGTGGCCTGATGTGCTGCATCATTCTATGATGTTTTTATGAACGCTTAAAGAAATAATGAAAAATTAATAGTTGGATGTTAATCTAATCATATTGCCTCGTAAGTTTGATGTTGAAAAGAGATCTTAATAGTGAGACTCCCCCTTTAAAGACCGGGTAATCTCCCTTTGCGGGATGAAACAGCCATCAGAATCCTTTTTGGATGCATTGACCTTGAGGATGTCATTGTGGTCTCTATACAGACTGATTTGGAGGTGTTTTTCCCCCATGTCATTGTGAGAATTTTGGAATACGATTCCACTTTTGTAACGCATATAAAGGTAGTCAGAGGAGGGGTGGGGGCAGTTAGAGACCTAAAAGGAGACCTATGCGTGGAGGCAGAAGATTTGGCTGAGGTACTAAATGAGTACTTTGCATCTGTCTTCACCAAGGCAGAGGATGCTGCCATAGACATAGTGAATGAGGAGATAGTGGAGGTACTTAATAGGATAACAATTGATAAAAAGGAGATATTAGAAAGGCTGGCTGTACTTAAAGTAGATAAATCACCAGGTGCAGATGGATGTATCCGAGGATGTTGAGGGAATTGAGGGAGGAAATCGTGGAGGTACTGGTCATAATGCAAGTGCAGCATCCAAAATCTGGAATGTTCCGGATTCCAGACCAATTGGTGGCAGGGTTGTCCGGAATCCTTGAAATGTTCCGGAATCCGGTCCCGCCACCGCCCAACCTCTGGCCTTGTCTCGCCACCGCCCGACCTCTGGCCTCGTCTCGCCGCTGCCCGACCTCTGACCTCGCCCCACCACCCCTCGGCTCGCTGCCGCCCGACCTCGGGCCTCGCCTCACCGCCCCTCGCCTTGCCGCCGCCCGACCTCAGGCCTCGCCTCACCGCCCCTCGCCTTGCCGCCGCCTGACCTCAGGCCTCGCCTCACCGCCCCTCGCCTTGCCGCCGCCCGACCTCAGGCCTCGCCTCACCGCCCCTCGCCTTGCCGCTGCCCGACCTCAGGCCTCGCCTCACCGCCCCTCGCCTTGCCGCCGCCCGACCTCAGGCCTCGCCTCACCGCCCCTCGCCTTGCCGCTGCCCGACCTCAGGCCTCGCCTCACCGCCCCTCGCCTTGCCGCCGCCCGACCTTGGGCCTTGCCTCACCGCCCCTCGCCTTGCCGCTGCCCAACCTCAGGCCTCGCCTCACCGCCCCTCGCCTTGCCACCGCCCGACCTCGGGCTTCGCCTCGCATCGGGCCTCGCCTCGCACCCCTCACCTCTCCGCCGCTCAACCTCGGACCTCACCTCGCCGCCGCCCGACCTTGGGCCTCGCCTCACCGCCCTTACCTCAGGGCCTCCTCGCTGGCCCACGCGAACACCACCTCCGCGACAGGGTGGCCTGGCCAGCTCCTTTTCGGCAGACCTCGCCCAACCAGCTCCTCCTCGGCGGAGCCCCGCCCGAACACCACCTCCGCGACAGTGCCGCCCAACCAGCTCCTCTTTGGCGGGGCCTCGCCCAAACACTTCCTCAGTGGCAGGGCTCCCCCCAACGACCTCATCGATGGGGTCGGTGACCCTATCGCCAAGCAACCCCCCCCCCCCTCCCCAGGGGCTCATGTGTTTCCAGATCCGTGACATCAGAAAGACATTCCAAAGTCCGGGAAAAAGTGGAATCTGGGACGGTCTCGGTCCCGAGGGTTCCAGATTTGAGTGTGCGTGTGTTATATATGAGGGTAATGCAGTTGACATGGTGTTCGTGGATTTCCAAAAAGGCGTTTGACGAAGTGCCATATAATAGGCTTGCCAGCAAAGTTATGGAATAAAAAGGACAGTGACAGCATGGATACAGAAATGGAGAGTAGTGTTTTCCGGACTGGAGGAAGGTATACAGTGGTGGGCACTAGGACCACTGCTTTTCTTGATATATATTAATGACTTGGAAGTGGATGTACAGGGCACAATTTCAAAATTTGCAGATGACACAAAACTTGGAAGTATAATGAACAGTGAGGAGGAGAATGATAGACTTCAGGAAGACATAGACAGGCTGGTGGAATGGGTGGACATGTGGCAGATGAAATATAATGCAGAAAAGTGTGAAGTGATACATTTTGGTAGAAAGAATGAGGACAGGAAATATAAACTAAAGGGTATAATCCTAAAGGGGGGTACATGAACATTTTGTAGTAGAAAAAAGAAGTCAGGGATTATCTTTGAATTTCAGGATGATCCTGGAATAGTAAGCAGTTTTAGTAGATGAGAGCAGGACCCGATAATGCTTTATGTGGTGCAGCCAGATCTGGTGATGAATGGCTAAACCAGGTGTCCACCATATCCATTCAAGTCTGCGTCCCTTAGATGTGAGGGCGCGAAGATGAGGGCCATACTCGGGGAAGGATCAGGGTGAAAGAGAGTAATGGTTTTAATGAGGACTCGGGAAGCAAAATGGAGGTGATGTGGTTGCAGAAATGTTGTTGTGAATGGAGGGCCACAGGCTAGACAGTTGTGATTTTGAAAGTGCACTTGTAAGTAAATTGGGAGAAAGGTTTTTCAATAGGCGGACACAGAGGAAGTAGGGTTGGGGGCGAGGGGGATATGGATGGAGAGCGATACAGGGAAGTGAGCAGAGATGGCCTTATTTCTGAATGGCACTATGGGAGTAGATGACAATCCTTGACCCTTGTAGAGTTGTTAATCCTTAAAATTAACTCTGTAGAACTGTCCATGCTTAAAATTGTAGAACTGTCAATTCTTAATGTTGAAGAGTTGTCAATCATTGACCCTGTAGGACTGTCAATCATTCACCCTGTAAAAATATGAATCCTTAGCTCTTTAGAATTTTTAATTGATAATGCTGTAGAACTGTCAATCCATTAAGCCTGAAGAACTGTCAATCCTTAACCCTGTAGAACTGACAATCTGTGTGCATAAATTGTTGAAGGTGGCAGGGCAGGTTGAGAAAGCGGTTAAAATTGCATGCAGGATCCTGGGCTTCATAAATAGAGGTATAGGGGGAGAAATTCAGGAGCGCCCCATTTGGGGTGCTAACTTTTAAAAATTGAAAAGATTAGTGCCAAACGCTAAAGGTTTCCAGCTTATAAGTAGAGCGCTAAATCAAACGCTCCACTTTCTTCTTGGAGCGTGACGGGACGGTAGGTGTGCAGCGCTGCACAATGGGCCGTGCAGCGCTGCCGCATTTGGAGACTCCTTCCCTCCCTTAAAGGGAAGGGCCATCGCTGCAGGCTGTGCAATGGAAAGACTTACCTGGTCCCCGAAGGCAGCCGCAATACGACCCGATCAGCCCGAGGCCCGAGCGCCGAGCTGATCGATCGTAGCCAAGAGGAAGCAAAAAAATAAATGATAGAGAGAACATTTTGGAAATGTTTTTACCTACCTTGGCCACCTCACCTTTAAGTTTTGCCACCGAAGTGCCTGGCCTCCTGATCAACGCCTCCTGCAGCTGCCGGTGTTTTCGCCTGGTGATGCTGCAGGAGGCGGTACCGAAGTTCGGGTCCGGGGCGGTGTGCACACCGATGACGTCATGATCTCCGGGCCAAAGAAATCGGGGCACAACGTCCTACCGCCGCTGCATACTTCCCGCCAAATTTAGCGAGAATCGATCATCTCGCCGTGCCCGGTTGGTAAGTGATAAGTGCCCGATAACACCCCCCAGAGGCGATAACTGGAGGCACTAACGAAGCCAATTTCTAGGCCATTAGAGTACAATAGTGTGGAAATTATGCTGAAGCTGTATAAAACACAGATTTGGCCCCAACTGGAGTCCTGTGTTCAATTCAGGGAACCACTCCTTAGGAAGGAAGTAAGGACGTAGAAATGATTTGTGAGAATGATTCCAGGGATGAGGGACTTCAGTTATGTTGATAGACTGGAGAAGCTGGGGCTGTTTTCCTTGGAGCAGAAAAGATTGAGAGGAGATTTGATAGAGGTGTTCAAAATCATGAGGGGTCTGGACAGAGTAGATCGAGGGAAACTGTTCCCATTGACAGTAGGGTCAAAAACCAGAGGACACAGATTTAATGTAATTGGCAGAAAAACCAAAGGCGACATGAGGAAATCCTTTTTCACGCAGTGAGTGGTTAGAATCTGGAATGCACTGCTTGAAAGGGTGGTGGAGGCAAATTCAATCTTTCAAGAAAAAAATTTGCAGGGCTACAGGGAAAAGGCGGGGAAGTGGGACTAGCTGAGAGCCGACGTGGGCTCGGTGGGCCAGCTGGGATTATCATTCTCAAACTGCTGCAGCACCACCTTTAACTGAGGGTTTTTTTACTTGTTTTTAGCAAGAGTAACTTCCACAGCATTTGAACAAGGAGTGGGTTTGTGGGATGGCACAATCCCAGTTGCATCTAATTTAGTAGAATAAATTATATGTATGATGTGTTTTCATTGACCTTTGCGCTTTAACCCTGGTCAGGTGATCACTGCGAAGTGGACAGTCGGTCTGTGCGCTGCTCTCCAGGTGTGTGCAGAAATGGTGGAACCTGCACGAACCTCCCAGAGGGTGGATTCAAGTGTAATTGTCCCTCAGGAGGATATGAGAAGCCGTACTGTGAAGTGACAGCACGATCCTTCCCACCAAAGTCGTTTGTGATGTTTCATGGCCTGAGACAAAGGTTTCACATGACGATATCCCTGTCGTGAGTATTATACACTTCATGCTTTTCTGGCGAGAGATTGTTTTACCAAAATGAAATGCAGTAATCAAAGATGCTTGCGGTGGCTTGGGGAAATAGTCAATTTAGTAACTATTCCAGTGTGATTTGTGTGCCTTAAAAGTCAAATGGGGTCAATTCACATGGAAGTGAGCATGGAGTCTGTCATAAGGGAATAATTTGGAAGCTGTAGTACAGTGTTGGTCATGGAGTATGTATAATGTGGGACCATTGCAGGCTTGTGCTACAATTAGCAATCATGTTCAAAACAGCCATTTCTACAGGTTTAAATGAAGTGCATGACAGTTGCAGGATCACAAGTTTATTCTCAGGATGAGCGGAGTGCCTCTACACTTGCTAGTGTTCAGATGCACAGAGACATAGAAAAAGAGGGATCTCACAAAATTGTGGCATTTTAAATACTCCCTCATCTGCCAGAGGCCTACAAGGCCATGAGTCATTCTTTAATTCAAATGCTGTAGGATTGACTCTGTAATCAGAGGAACATGGACCTCGTTACTTACTTGGATCTGATGGCATGAGTAGGTAGGGATTGGGCTTTGGCGAATGGAGTGTGAGGAGTGGACAAGGTTTGCTGAGAGAAGTAATGAAGGGGCTAGGATTGCTGATTGGAGCAGGTGTGGGAGGCTGATGTTTACTGATTGATGCAGAGTCAGTGAGATTTGCTGATTGAAGTGGGGAAGCTGGAGTTGCTAACTATAATGGAGGGCGGAGGGGGCACTAGGTTGCCTCTTAAAGAATTTCTAATGTAATTGGTACAGGCGTATTTATATAAGCCTCATAGAGGACAAAAAAAATAACTTAGCATAGCTGCATGGGTCCTGTGCTTGTGACACATGCGGTGTCTTTGTAGTGTGCTTGAATGAATTCACAGGTGAAAAGATCTCTCAGGAGACGGTGGGGAAAAAATCTACCTCCCTATCCTGTATAGTCAGTAGAAATACCTCCTGCTCTGCTATTTTAGATACAATAATCGCTTAAATGAGTGATATGCTTTTATGTGTGATTGTTTGTGATAGAATTATTAATCTTGTAATTATACTGGAAACTGCAGAATAAAAATATATTTAATTTGTTTTTATAAGTGGATTAATATTCCTGCTGGCCCATTAAGGCACTATTGTTAATAAGGATAGGCTGGGGAATTGCACATTTGCTTTGGCACCCTAAATGCAACACAAACTCATTTCACAGGCACTGAGTGGTGTAGTGATATACATGATGGGCTTTCTGTCCTGCATGTGGCTCTCCAGTTCATCATCATCATAGGCAGTCCCTCGGAATCGCGGAAGACTTGCTTCCACTCTAAAAATGAGTCCTTAGGTGGCTGAACAGTCCAATACAAGAACCACAGTCCCTGTTACAGGTGGGACAGATAGTCGTTGAGGGAAAGGGTGTGTGGGACTGGTTTGCCTCACGCTCTTTCTGCTGCCTGCGCTTGATTTTTGCATGCTCTCGGCGATGAGACTCGAGGTGCTCGGGGCCCTCCCGGATGCACTTCCTCCACTTAGGCTGTCAGGGACTCCCAGGGGTCGGTGGGGATGTTGCACTTTATCAGGGAGGCTTTCAGGGTGTCCTTGTAACGTTTCCTCTGCCCACCTTTGGCTCGCATGCCGTGAAGGAGTTCCAAGTAGAGCGTGGTGGATGGAGAAAGCACAGGAGATACAACAGCTGGCCGACAGCCATGATGTGCGAGGATTCTTCATCGCAGTCAAGGCCACCTACGGTCCAAACACCCAAGGCTCCACCCCACTGCTGGCCAAAAGCGGGGAAATGCACATCAAGGACACCGAGGCAGTCAGGGCCCGCTAGAAGGAGCATTTTGAAGATCTCCTCAATCGAGACTATGCCTTTGACTCGAGTGTACTCGACTCCATCCTGCAGCATGCTACCCACCACCACCTCAGTAAAACCCCAGCACTGCATGAGGTAGAAAAAGCCATAAGACAGCTTAAGAACAACAAGGCGATGGGAGCGAATGGAATCCCCGCTGAGGCACTGAAGTATGGCGGAGAGGCACTGTTGGCGTGAATACATGACCTCGTCTCTCTCATCTGGAGGGAGGAGACCATGCCGGGAGATCTCAGAGATGCAGTGATCGTGACCATCTTTTAAAAAGGGAACAAGTCCGACTGCGGCAACTACAGAGGAATCTCCCTATTATCAGCCACTGGGAAAGTTGTCGCTAGAGTCTTCCTCAACCGTCTTCTCCCTGTGGCTAAGGAACTCCTCCCGGAGTCATAGTGTGGATTTTGTCCCCTACGGGGCACAACAGACATGATTTTTACAGCGCAACAGCTGCAGGAAAAATGCAGGGAACAGCGCCAGCCCTTATACATGGCCTTTTTCGACCTTACAAAGGCTTTTGACACTGTCAACTGCGAAGGTCTATGGAGCGTCCTCCTCCATTTCGGGTGCCCCCAAAAGTTCTTCACCATCCTCTGCCTGCTCCACGACGACATGCAGGTCGTGATCCTGACCAACGGATCCATTACAGACCCAATCCACGTCCGGACCAGGGTCAAACAGGGCTGTGTCATCGCACCAACCCTCTTCTCAATCTTCCTCGCTGCCATGCTCCACCTCACAGTCAACAAGCTCCCTGCTGGAGTGGAACTAAACTACAGAACCAGTGGGTACCTGTTCAACCTTGGTCGACACCCGGCCAGGTCCAAGACCACCCCAACGACTGTCGTCGAGCTACAGTACGCGGACGATGTGTCTGAGCACATAGAGGTTGAACTGCAAGTCACTGTCAACGTATTTACTGAGGCATACGAAAGCATAGGCCTTACACTAAACATCCGTAAGACAAAGGTCCTCCACCAGTCCGTTCCTTCCTCTCCCCAGTCATCAAGATCCTGGACAACGTGGACCATTTCCCATACCCCGGGAGTCTCTTATCAACAAGAGCAGACATTGACAGCGAGATTCAACACCGCCTCCAGTGCACCAGCGCACCCTTCGACCGCCTGAGGAAAAGACTGTTTGAAGACCAGGCCCTCAAATCAACCACCAAGCTCTTGGTCTACAGGACTGTAATGATATCCGCCCTCCTGTCTGGCTCAGAGACGTGGACCATGTACAGTAGACACCTCAAGTTGCTGGAGAAATACCACCAACGATGTCTCCGCAAAATCCTACAAATCCCCTGGGAGGACAGATGCACCAACGTTAGCTTCCTCGACCAGGCCAACATCTCCAGCATTGAAACACTGACCACACTTGATCAGCTCCGCTGGGTAGGCCACATCGTTCGCATGCCAGACACTAGGCTCCCAAAGCAAGTGCCCGACTCGGAACTCCTTCACGGCAAGCAAGCCAAAGGTGGCTCTCCAGTTAACCCAGCAATGGGTGGAGAGAGGGGAGCACTAGTTAGGTTAATGATGCTTGGGAACAGTGATGATGCATTTAGCTTATATTTAAATGAAATCAAAAAGGGATACTATTCATGTTAATGTAATTACATTTCATTGTGCAATGGTGGGAGATGTGAGGGGGTTGTTTTATTAGTTGCCATTCAGATATTTTATCAGTATTTAGTACAAAGAAATAAAATGGGGTTTACAGAAGCAAATAAATTAAGGGTCACGACTGAATTCTGTCAGAAATGAAGTTAACTTATCTACAGAAACGAAATGGATTGTGCTTAATATTTATAAAATATAATCTTGTTCCATCCCCATCATTTAGATGTAATCAAACTTAATATTTCAAGTTTCATGGAGAGGAAAAAAATTGCATTTTTATTCTTTTGGCTGACATGTTAAGTTGGTCAGCATGATACCAAATGTATGTCTTGTTTCTGAGAAGTGTCTCGAATGTAGCCTTTGATCCCAAAGGATCCAAAATATTATTGCTGGTATGTAGAAGCTAGCTGCTGATAGAATAAAACAAATTAGCTCTTTTATAAATTGACCCAAGGCAGCAGCACATTTTTTAATGTTAATATGCGGTGCACAGAGCGATCAGACGTGAGATTTATGCCTGTGGTTTCCTCATATACTGATTTCTTAATAGCAGTTGGCCAACCAAGCTCCTGAGGGAAGGAGGCTAATAGCAGAGAAGAGATGATTGCTAACAGGGAAAGAAAAGCAGAGTAGTTAATAAGTGCCACTGTTTTATACTATGCTGCAAGAGTCATACAGGGTAGATGTTTGGGAGCAGGTAACCAACCCACCATATTTGCTTGTAAACGGTATGGGAGCCTAAAGGGGTAGATGCTGAAAACATACAAGAAAAGAACAAGACTGGGTGTTGCAGTGGGTTAGAGGCTAAATTTTCACTTCTGGGATCTGAGCTTGACTTGAGGCCAGGTATTCTCAGCCTGCTTCCTGATTGACATGGGCTGGTTCGGCCTCAACTAGCGTAATTGTGTCCAATTTTGGGCACCGCACTTCATCATCATAGACAGTCCCTTGAAATCGAGGAAGATTTGCTCCCACTGTAAAAGTGAATTCTCCGGTGACTATAGTCCAATACGGGAATTACAGTCTCTTGTCACAAGTGGGACAGACAGTCTTTGAAGGAAAGGGTGGGTGGGGAGACTGGTTTGCCGCACGCTCCTTCCGCTGCCTGCGCTTGTTTTTCCGCATGGTCTCAGCAACGAGACTCGAGGTGCTCAGCGCCCTCCCAGAGAATGCTCTTCCTCCATTTAGGGCGGTCTTGGGCCAGGGATTTTCAGGTGCTGGTGAGGATGTTGCATTTTATCAAGGAGGTTTCGAGGGTGTTCTTGAAACGTTTCCTCTGCCCACCTGGGGTTCGCTTGCCGTGTAGGAGTTCCGAATAGAGTGCTTGCTTTTGGAGTCTCGTGTCAGCATGTGGACGATGTGGCCCGCCCAATGGAGCTAGAATCCTCCTCAACCATCTTCTCCCTGTGGCTGAAGAGCTTCTCCCAGAGTCACAATGCGGATTCCGTCCACTAAGGGGTACAACGGATATGATCTTCACCGTGCGACAACTACAAGAGAAATGCAGGGAACAGCACCAGCCCTTGTATATGGCTTTCTTTGACCTCACAAAGGCCTTTGACATTGTCAACAGCAAGGAACTTATAGAGCGTCCTCCTCTGTTTCGGCTGCCCTAAAAAGTTTGTCACCATCCTCCGCCTGCTCCACGACGACATGCAAGCTGTGATCCTGACCAACGGATCCACCACAGACCCAATCCACATCCAGACTGGGGTCAAGCAGGGCTGCATCATCGTGCCAACCTCTTCTCGATCTCCCTTGCTGCAGTGCTCCATCTCATGCTCAACAAGCTCCCCGCTGGAGTGGAAAGGGAGGGTGAACAGCCAGTTGTCATGGTACATATAGGGACCAGCGATATAGGTAAAAAAATGGGATGAGGTCCTACGAGACGAATTTAGGGAGCGAGGAGCTAAATTAAAAAGTAGGACCTCAAAAGTAGTAATCTCAGGATTACTACCAGTGCCACGTGCTAGTCAGAGTAGGAATCGCAGGATAGCTCAATGGTGCAGAAGGGAGGGATTCAAATTCCTGGCACATTGGAACCGGTTCTGGGGACCAGAACAAACCGGACGGTCTGCACCTGGGCAGAACTGGAACCAATGTCCGAGGGGGAGTGTTTGCTAGTGCTATTGGAGAGGAGTTAAACTAATATGGCAGGGGGATGGGAACCTATGCAGAGAGACAGAGGGAAGTAGAATGGGGGCAGAAGCAAAAGATAGAAAGAAGAAAAGTAAAAGTGGAGGGCAGAGAAACCTAAAGCAAAAAGGGTCACATTACAGCAAAATTCTAAAGGGGCAAAGTGTGTTCGAAAGACAAGCCTGAAGGCTCTGTGCCTCAATGCGAGGAGTATTCGGAATAAGGTGGACGAATTAACTGCGCAGATAGCAGTTAACGGTTATGATGTAATTGGCATCACGGAGACATGGCTCCAGGGTGACCAAGGCTGGGATCTCAACATCCAGGGGTATACGACATTTAGGAAAGATAGACAGAAAGGAAAAGGAGGTGGGGTGGCATTGCTGGTTAAAGAGGAAATTAATGCAATAGTAAGGAAGGACATTAGCTTGGATGATGTGGAATCGGTATGGGTGGAGCTACAGAATACCAAAGGGCAGAAAACACTAGTGGGAGTTGTGTACAGACCACCAAACAGTAGTAGTGAGGTTGGGGACAACATCAAACAAGAAATAAGGGATGCGTGCAATAAAGGTACAGCAGTTATCATGGTTGACAGTAATCTACATATTGATTGGGCTAACCAAACTGGTTGCAATGCGTTGGAGGAGGATTTCCTGTATTTGGGATGGTTTTCTAGACCAATATGTCGAGGAACCAACTAAAGAGCTGGCCATCCTAGACTGGATGATGTGTAATGAAAAAGGATTAATTAGCAATCTTGTTGTGCGAGGCCCCTTGGGGAAGAGTGACCATAATATGGTAGAATTCTTTATTAAGATGGAGAGTAACACAGTTAATTCAGAAACTAGGCTCCTGAAAAGTAACTTCGATGGTTTGAGGCATGAATTGGCGAGAATAGACTGGCAAATGATACTTAAAGGGTTGATGGTGGATAGGCAATGGCAAACATTTAAAGATCACATGGATGAACTTCAGCAATTGTACATCCCTGTCTGGAGTAAAAATAAAATGGGGAAGGTGGCTCAACCGTGGCGAACAAGGGAAATTAAGGATAGTGTTAAATCTAAGGAAGAGGCATATAAATTGGCCAGAAAAAGCAGCAAACCTGAGGACTGGGAGAAATTTAGAATTCAGCAGAGGCGGCCAAAGGGTTTAATTAGAAGGGGGAAAATGGAGTACGAGAGGAAGTTTGCCGGAAACATAAAAACTGACTGCAAAAGCTTCTATAGATATGTGAAGAGAAAAAGATTAGTGAAGATAAATGTAGGTCCTTTGCAGTCAGATTCAGGTGAATTTATAATGGGGAACAAAGAAATGGCAGACCAATTGAACAAATACTTTGCTTCTGTCTTCATGAAGGAAGACACAAATAACCTTCCGGAAGTACTCGGGGTCTGAGGGTCTAGTGAGAAGGAGGAACTGAAGGATCCCCTTATTTGGCGGGAAATTGTGTTGGGGAAATTGATGGGATTGAAGGCCGATAAATCCCCAGGGCCTGATAGTCTGCATCCCAGCGTACTTAAGGAAGTGGCCCGAGAAATAGTGGATGCATTGATGATAATTTTCCAACAGTTTACCGAATTGGGATCAGTTCCTATGGACTGGAGGGTAGCTAATGTAACACCACTTTTTAAAAAGGGAGGGAGAGAGAAAACGGGTAATTATAGACCGGTTAGCCTGACATCAGTGGTGGGGAAAATGTTGGAATCAATTATTAAGGATGAAATAGCAGCACATTTGGAAAGCAGTGACATAATCGGTCCAAGTCAGCTTGGATTTATGAAAGGGAAATCTTGCTTGACAAATCTTCTGGAATTTTTTTGTGGATGTAACTAGTAGAGTGGACAAGGGAGAACCAGTGGATGTGGTGTATTTGGACTTTCAAAAGGCTTTTGACAAGGTCCCACAGAGGAGATTGGTGGTTCAAAATCAAAGCACATGGTATTGGGGGTAATGTACTGAATAGAGAACTGATTGGCAAACAGGAAGCAGAGAGTTGGGATAAACGGGTCCTTTTCAAAATGGCAGGCAGTGGCTAGTGGATAGTGGCTAGTAGAGTATAGGAGCAGGGAAATCTTACTACAGTTGTACAGGGCCTTGGTGAGGCCGCACCTGGAATATTGTGTTCAGTTTTGGTCTCCTAATCTGAGGAAGGACGTTCTTGCTATTGAGGGAGTGCAGCGAAGGTTCACCAGACTGATTCCCAGGATGGCTGGTCTGACATATGAGGAGAGACTGGATCAACTGGGCCTTTATACACTGGAGTTTAGAAGGATGAGAGGGGATCTCATAGAAACATATAAGATTCTGACGGGACTGGACAGGTTAGATGCGGGAAGAATGTTCCCGATGTTGGGGAAGTTCAGAACCAGGGGACATAGTCTTAGGATAAGGGGTAGGCTATTTAGGACTGAGATGAGGAGAAACTTCTTCACTCAGAGAGTTGTTAATCTATGGAATTCCCTACCGCAGAGAGTTGTTGATGCCAGTTCATTGGATATATTCAACAGAGAGTTAGATATGGCCCTTACGGCTAAAGGGATCAAGGGGTATGGAGAGAAAGCAGGAAAGGGGTACTGAGGGAATGATCAGCCTTGATCTTATTGAATGGTGGTGCAGGCTCGAAGGGCCGAACAGCCTACTCCTACACCTATTGTCTATGTTTCTATGGAACTAAACTATAGAACCACACTTTAGGAAGGATGTGAAGACCTTAGAGAAAAGATTTACAAGAATTAGTTCTAGGGATGAGCGACTTCAGTGGATAGACTAGAGAAGCTGGGGTTCTTCTTGGAGCAGAGAAGGTTGCGAGGAGATTTGATAGCAGTGTTCAAAATCATGAGGGGTTTAGAGAGTGTAGATAGAGAGGAATTGTTCCCATTAGCGGAAGGGTCGAGAACCAGAGGACTCTGATTTAAAGTGATAGGCTGAAGAATCAAGGCGACACAAGAGGAAACATTTTTTACACAGCGATTGGCTGGGCTCTGGAACACGCTGCCTGAAAGGGTGCTGGAGGCAGATTCAATCCTGCCTTTCAAAAGGGAGTTGGATAAGTACCTGAAGGAAAAAAATTTGCAAGGCTACAGGGAAAGGGCACGGGAGTGGAACTAACTGAAGTGCTCTTGTAGAGAGCCGGCCTGAGCCCGACGGGCCGAATGGCCTCCTCCTGTGCTGTAATCATTCTATAATTCTATTCTATAATTCAGTCACATCTCTTAACTCCTCCATTGCTCAATGTCTGTTTCTTCACTGAAATGCCTTGGGGACACTTATGAAAGGCACTGTATCAATGTAAGTTGTTATCTTTAGTCAAGTCACTTTCTCCATTTAGTCATTAAATAGTGGTCATTGTTCTGCACTTTTACCAGAACCTCATTCCTGAACCAGTCCCATTGATCTTCCTGAGGCACTTCTAATACATTGGTGCTGACCTTTATTACATTCTTTGAGTGATTGCTAAATCTTATGTTTTACTGGTAGTGAGAAGCTGTTTTGCTTCTGAATTTCTTTTTAACAGAAAACATATTTTACTTCCTTTGTCAGTCAGCATATTCAATTCTTCCTGAAATTCCCCACTATTGTTGCAGTTGAGCCAAATTAAATGCATTAGTCAATAATCTGCTGGGCTTCCTCAAGCAGAGATAATGAATGGCACTGTCAACTGCTTTCATATTGACGTAATAGTTTACCTGTCCAGCATTAGTTACCAATTTCGGGTATCGGACATTTTTATTGACGGCATAAAATCATAGAAATTTACAGCACAGAAATAGGCCATTTAGCCCATCGTGTCTGTGCCAGCCAATAAAGAGCTATCCAGCCTAATCCCACTTTCCAGCTCTTGGTCCGTAGCCTTGTAGGTTACGGCACTGCCAGTGCATATCCAAGTACTTTTTAAAATGTGATGAGGGTTTCTACCTCTACCACCCTTTCAGGCCATATTCCAGACCCCCACCACCCTCTGGGTGAAAAAAATTCCCCTCAATTCCCCTTTAATCCGTCTACCAATTATTTTAAATCTATGCCCCCTGATTATTGACCTCTGGCAAGTGAAGTAGGTCCTTCCTATCCACGCTATCTAGGTCCTTCATAATTTTATACCTGCATCATCCATGGCATCTTTTTTTTGTGTGATCGGTGGCATAACAGCAGCTACAGATGAATATAACATGGGCTGAATATCTCACAATTTTGACCTGCATGGTTGATAACAGCACAAGATGAATTGTTGAAATTATATTGAGGTGTAAATAGACAAGTCTCAGATTTTCAATACATTCATCAACAATCCAGGTTCAGCTAGTGATGGAGTAAATTTTTGTTATGCAACTAATGTTTTATGGCAGCATTGAGAGCCACGTAGCTCCATGCTGAGAGTGGCTTCCTGAGGATCCCTATTACAGATATTGTCAGTGGAACAATTCTTGTCATACAAGATACACTCAAACAAAACACCTTCGATGCTAAGGTAAAATCATCCAAAAGCTGTTGTAAAATCTGATTGAATCATCCTAAAATGCAAAGAAGTGATGCTGCCTGGTTGAGCTGCATTGTCCAGGCACCTTTCTGCTTGTGCAGCGGGTCTTAGATCTTGAATGACTGTTTCTCTTTTGGTTAAGAGAGTTGCAGAGATTTATATAATGCCAATGTATACCACATGCTCATTGAAATATATTAAATGAGAGAGGGAGATAGAATTTGTTTAGAAATATGGATATAAACTAATCTTGTGTGGTTCCAGTTTGCCTATGACTTCAAGACAGAAAGCAGAGAGTAGGGGTAAAAGGTAGCACCGTGGCAGAAGGTGGGCAGTGACATTCCACAATGCTGGGATCACTGTTGTTCACAATTTATATTAACGATTTAGACTTTGAATCAAAAATGTAATTTCTAAATTTGCGCATGACACCAATACTGAGGAGTGCTGCAATAATTACAAGAGGATATTAATAAACTTGCAGAATGGTCATATAATTGGAAAATGAAGTTCAACACAGATAAATGTGAGGTATTAGTTTGGTAGGAAGAATAGGGACGTCACTGATTACTTGGAGGATGCGAGTCTGGGTGGGGTAGAGGAACAAAGGGATCTCAGAATACAAATACACATCACTAAAAGTTGCGATACAGGTTAGCAAGGCCATAAAAAAAAAGCAAACCAAGCACTGGGGTTTATTTCTAGAGGTATAGAATTGAAAAGTAGGGGAGTTGTGGTAAACCTGTATCGAACTTTGGTTAGACCACACAAGAGTACTGCGGTTACCATATTGTAAGAAGGATATAGAGGCACTGGAAAGGGTGCAGAGATTTCCAAGGATGATACCAGAAATGCGAGGCACAGGAAAGGATGAACAGGCTGGGTCTCTTTTGAAAAAGGAAGGCTGAGGGGTGACATAATAGAGGTCTTTAAAATGATGAGAGATTTTGAGAGAGTGGATACAGAGAGAATGTTTCCACTTTTGGAGAAGAGCATAACTAGAGGCCATCAATATAAGATAGTCACCAAGAAATCCAATAGGGAATTCAGAAGAAAATTCTTTACCCAAAGCGTGGTGAGAATGTGGAACTCGCTATCACAGGGAGTGGTTGAAGCGAATAGTATAGATGCATTTAAGGGGAGGCTGGACAAACGTATGAGGGAGAAGGGAATAGAGGGATATGCTGATGGAGTTAGATGAGGAAAGACTGGAGGAGGCTCGAATGGAGCATAAACATCGGCATGAACTGGTTGGGCCAAATGGCCTGTTTCTGTGTCGTATATCGTATGTACCAGAAAATTTACTGTACAAATTGCATCAATGTAATAGGCACAGTTTCTGCCCACTAAAGATTTGCAGATTATAAAAACCTTCAGGAAGGCGCATCCTCTGTATACCAGATTTATGATCAATACATTTCCCTGGACTTGTGCATAAATCCTAATATAAACTGGAAATGTTGAATAGAGCAACGTCTCCTCAAATGATACGGCAGGCTGGCAGGTAATGTGGTTCTAAAGCCTCTCGGATTACTATTCTGTAAGTGGCCACCGCGAGGTGCACAGAATTGCCTGAGGCTGACCGATCTGCCAATTAAAAAGGATATTTCCTTCCCTTTCGTGGTGGGCAGGCATGAATTATCTTTGGAACAACAATCAGAACATAGAACAGGGTCAGGTACAAAAGGTGCACGACTATTTTGCCTTGCCTGCACTGAGTGTTTGTATATGCGTTTGCAAAATATCAGATCTCCTTTTTAAAAAAAAAAGCAAATTTTGCATTTTACCAATCTCTCCAAATGTGGGAGAGGAGACAATAGAGATGTTTTTTCTCTGTCCTGGTCCCCTGTCTTTATCTTCAATCCATTTTACTAGAAATGTGGTTTGCTATGGGTGTAGCTGCCAGCAATATATTTCAACCTATGAAATGAAACATTAAAAATAAAATTCTTCCCAAATCCTGTATTTACATTCATGGCGATGATAAAAGGAAGTCTGTGTCTCGGTAAAATTAAAATCTGTAAATGAAAGCAGGAAAAAATGCATCCAACACAATTGCAAAATATCCCCTGGTAAAGCAATGGATAATGTCATTAGCTCTCAAAGCCAGTGTAAACCATTTATGTGTAAAATTAAAATGCCAGGTTATATTATATTTTTTTTTAAAGTAATTTGTGAGAACAACTCTGGCAATTTGATAACCATAATGAGGCTAGCTTCATCTTCAAAGGAAATAAACACATGAAACATTATTTTCTACTTGATTCAAACCTCTGGATAGCTGTTGTCAACTTAAGAGACAAGTCAAATAGAGCAGATATAGGGAGACATTTAGATCTGTGTTTCATTTTTCTATTGTCCCATTTCGTTCGCTTTGCTGTGTTTTGTTGGGAAAGTGCACACTCTAATTACATGTTACAATTACAGTGACATTAGATGCAATCTGTCAGGTGAAAGAAAAGGACTACTGGTAAGCAGATTTGTATGTGCAAAGGGAACAGTTATGAGTGAAATCCTTATTCTTGAATCCGTTGCATCAGTCATTTATTGTGTTTTCTTGTGACTACTGGGTGTGAGCAGAGAGGAGGAGGGTGATGTTCCATAAAGTCTGAGGCCCCCACAGGTCGAGAGGTTGGGAGAGAGAGTCAATCCTATACTGCATTGACTCTCCCTCCCATGCCGCCTTGTGTTCTGTTTAGGTTGGTATCGCTGCTTGGAAGCAGCTCGCCGATAAACCCTTTTTGGTTGCAGTTGCTTGAATGGGGTGGGGCGATCATGAAAAAGGGGGGCAAAACAATTATGAAAAAAGTGACCAATCCAAAGATACAGCATTTTATTGGACAACATTTGTCTGGACTTTGTTTATGTCATGAAGTTTTTTTACGCAAATTTAGATATTAAATTTTGGCAGTAGTTCTCGTGTGTGGCAGATGTTGCTTGAAAGTGGCCGACAGTGACCCAGTTTTTACAACATGATACGGTACATTATAAAAAATAGCAGGCTGAAACAGTCTGATAGTTGGAGCAATTAAATATTGAAGGTCGTTAGTTCATGTACCAACCTTGATTGACATTCAAGCCGCTAATTGGGAAGTTTGCTAGTTCTTAAACAATGCTCAATGCTCGTTATCAGCAGGACTCTCCTTCCTGAGTAACATTTGTTGAACGATTGGTTGTGCCCTGTATAAATTGACTATTTGGCAGTTGCCCCAAATCTTTTCTACCACCAACAAGGTACAAGTCAGGAGTGTGTGCCTGGATGGGTGCAGTTGCATCAACACTCAAGATGTTCAACACCATTCAGGACAATGCAATCTGCTTGAAAGACACTTCATCCACTAGCCTTAACATCCATCACTAGTGTACCATGGTTACAGTATGTACTATCTACAGGATGCATTGCAGCAACTCGCTAAGGCTTCTTCGGCAGTACCTCCCAAACCCACGACCTCCAGTACCAAGAAGGGAAAGTGCAGCAGGTGCATGGGAACACCATCACCTCCAAGTTCTCCTGCTTCAGTGATAACTACATCCCAACAATTCATAATTTAAAAAGTCTGCAGTTCTCGGACTGTCTCACTTGCTTACAGCCTAATAAGCAGTTGTGCAGTCACTGGAGACGGTACTTGTTGCAACCTTAGGAAGAAAGTAAGAAAGATAAAAATTGTATGTTCAGCATATTAACAGAACACTAGGTGTCACTGGAGCAGAACTTCATGAAGTTGTTGCAAGGAAGCATATATTTTACATAAAATGCCATGTCACAGACCTATGATTACAAAATGAAGCACTGCACACCAATATGTCGAGGAACCAACTAGGGGGGAGGCCATCTTAGCCTGGGTGTTGTGTAATGAGAGAGGATTAATTAACAATCTCGTTATGCGAGGCCCCTTGGGGAAGAGTGACCATAATATGGTGGAATTCCACATTAGGATGGAGAATGAAACCGTTAATTCAGAGACCATGGTCCAGAACTTAAAGAAGGGTAACTTTGAAGGTATGAGGCGTGAATTGACTCGGATAGAATTGGCGGATGATACTTAAGAAGTTGACTGTGGATGGGCAATGGCAGACATTTAGAGACCGCATGGATGAGCTACAACAATTGTACATCCCTGTCTGGCGTAAAAATAAAAAAGGGAAGGTGGCTCAACCGTGGCTATCAAGTGAAATCAGGGATAGTATTAAAGCCAAGGAAGTGGCATACAAATTGGCCAGAAATAGCTGCAAACCCAGGGACAGGGAAAAATTTAGCACTCAGCAGAGGAGGACAAAGGGTTTGATTAGGGCAGGGAAAATAGAGTACGAGAGGAAGCTTGCAGGGAACATTAAGACGGACTGCAAAAGTTTCTATAGATATGTAAAGAGAAAAGGGTTAGTAAAGACAAACGTAGGTTCCCTGCAGTCAGAATCAGGGGAAGTCATAACAGGGAACAAAGAAATAGCAGACCAATTGAACAAGTACTTTGGTTCGGTATTCACTGAGGAGGACACAAACAACCTTCCGGATATAAAAGGGGTCAGAGGGTCTAGTAAGAAGGAGGAACTGAGGGAAATCCTTATTACTCGGGAAATTGTGTTGGGGAAATTGCTGGGATTGAAGGCCGATAAATCCCCAGGGCCTGATGGACTGCATCCCAGAGTACTTAAGGAGGTGGCCTTGGAAATAGTGGATGCATTGACAGTCATTTTCCAACATTCCATAGACTCTGGATCAGTTCCTATGGAGTGGAGGGTAGCCAATGTAACCCCACTTTTTAAAAAAGGAGGGAGAGAGAAAACAGGGAATTCGAGACCGGTCAGCCTGACATCGGTAGTGGGTAAAATGATGGAATCAATTATTAAGGATATCATATCAGCGCATTTGGAAAGAGGTGACATGATAGGTCCAAGTCAGCATGGATTTATGAAAGGGAAATCATACTTGACATAAGAACATAAGAATTAGGAACAGGAGTAGGCCATCTAGCCCCTCGAGCCTGCTCCGCCATTCAACAAGATCATGGCTGATCTGGTCGTGGACTCAGCTCCACTTACCTGCCCTCTCCCCGTAACCCTTAATTCCCTTATTGCTTAAAAATCTATCTGTCTTTGAAATGAAAACATTCAATGAGCCAGCCTCAACTGCTTCCTTGGGCAGAGAATTCCACAGATTCACAACCCTCTGGGAGAAGAAATTCTTTCTCAACTCGGTTTTAAATTGGCTCCTCCGTATTTTGAGGCTGTGCCCCCTAGTTCTAGTCTCCCCCACCAATGGAAACAACCTCTCTGCCTCTATCTTGTCTATCCCTTTCATGATTTTAAATGTTTCTAAAAGATCACCCCTCATCCTTCTGAACTCCAAGGAGTAAAGACCCAGTCTACTCAATCTATCATCATAAGGTAACCGCCTCATTTCTCGAATCAGCCTAGTGAATCGTCTCTGTACCCCTTCCAAAGCTAGTATATCCTTCCTTAAGTAAGGTGACCAAAACTGCACGCAGTACTCCAGGTGCGGCCTTACCAATACCTTATACAGTTGCAGCAACACCTCCCTGCTTTTGTACTCCATCCCTTTCGCAATGAAGGCCAACATTCCATTTGCTTTCCTGATTACCTGCTGCATCTGCAAACTAACATTTTGGGATTCATGCACAAGGACCCCCAGTTCGCTCTGCACCACAGCATGTTGTAATTTCTCCCCATTCAAATAATATTCCCTTTTACTGTTTTTTTCCCCAAGGTGGATGACCTCACACTTTCCGACATTGTATTCCATCTGCCAAACCTTAGCCCATTCGCTTAACCTATCCAAATCTCCTTGCAGCCTCTACACAACCCGCTTTCCCACTAATCTTAGTGTCATCTGCAAATTTTGTTGCACTACACTCTGTCCCCTCTTCTAGGTCATCTATGTATATTGTAAATAGTTGTGGTCCCAGTACTGATCCCTGTGGCACACCACTAACCACTGATTTCCAACCGGAAAAGGACCCATTTATCCCGACTCTCTGCTTTCTGTTCGCAAACCAATTCTCTGTCCATGCTAATACATTTCCTCTGACTCCGCGTACCTTTATCTTCTGCAGTAACCTTTTGTGTGGCACCTTATCGAATGCCTTTTGGAAATCTAAATACACCACATCCATCGGTACACCTCTATCCACCATGCTCGTTATATCCTCAAAGAATTCCAGTAAGTTAGTTAAACATGATTTCCCTTTCATGAATCCATGCTGCGTCTGCTTGATTGCACTATTCCTATCCAGATGTCCCGCTATTTCTTCCTTAATGATAGTTTCAAGCATTTTCCCCACGACAGATGTTAAACTAACCGGCCTATAGTTACCTGCCTTTTGCCTGCCCCCTTTTTTAAACAGAGGCGTTACATTAGCTGCTCTCCAATCCGCTGGTACCTCCCCAGAGTCCAGAGAATTTTGGTAGATTATAACAAATGCATCTGCTATAACTTCCGCCATCTCTTTTAATATCCTGGGATGCATTTCATCAGGACCAGGGGACTTGTCTACCTTCAGTCCCATTAGTCTGTCCAGCATTACCTCCCTAGTGATAGTGATCATCTCAAGGTCCTCCCTTCCCACATTCCTATGACCAGCAATTTTTGGCATGGTTTTTGTGTCTTCCACTGTGAAGACGGAAGCAAAGTAATTGTTTACGGTCTCAGCCATTTCCACATTTCCCATTATTAAATCCCCCTTTTCATCTTCCAAGGGACCAACATTTACTTTAGTTACTCTTTTCCGTTTTATATATCTGTAAAAGCTTTTACTATCTGTTTTTATCTTTTGCGCAAGTTTACCTTCGTAATCTATCTTCCCTTTCTTTATTGCTTTTTTAGTCATTCTTTGCTGTTGCTTAAAATTTTCCCAATCCTCTAGTTTCCCAATAACCTTGGCCACCTTATACGCATTGGTCTTTGATTTGATACTTTCCTTTATTTCCTTGGTTATCCACGGCTGGTTATCTCTTCTCTTGCCGCCCTTTTTCACTGGAATATATTTTTGTTGCGCATTATGAACGAGCTCCTTAAAAGTCCTCCACTGTTCCTCAATTGTGCCACCGTTTAGTCCTTGTTTCCAGTCTACTTTAGCCAACTCTGCCCTCATCCCACTATAGTCCCCTTTGTTTAAGCATAGTACGCTCGTTTCTGACACAACTTCCTCATCCTCAATCTGTATTACAAATTCAACCATATTGTGATCACTCATTCCGAGAGGATCTTTTACGAGGAGATCGTTTATTTTTCCTGTCTCGTTACACAGGACGAGATCCAAAATGGCTTGCTCCCTTGTAGGCTCTGTTACATACTGTTCTAAGAAACAATCCCGTATGCATTCTATGAATTCCTCCTCCAGGCTACCCCCTGCGATTTGATTTGACCAATCGATATGTAGGTTAAAATCCCCCATAACTACTGCCGTTCCTTTTTCACATGCCTCCATTATTCCCTTGATTATTGCCTGCCCCACCATGAAGTTATTATTTGGGGGCCTATAAACTACGCCCACCAGTGACTTTTTCCCCTTACTATCTCTAATCTCCACCCACAATGATTCAACATTTTGTTCATTGGAGCCAATATCATCCCTCACAATTGCCCTAATATCATCCTTTATTAACAGAGCTACCCCACCTCCTTTCCCTTCTTGCCTATCTTTCTGAATCGTCAGATACCCCTGTATGTTTAATTCCCAGTCTTGGCCACCTTGCAACCACATTTCAGTAATGGCCACCAAATCATACCCATTTGTAATGATTTGTGCCGTCAACTCATTTACTTTATTTCTAATGCTGCGTGCATTTAGGTAGAGTGTCTTCATCCTAGTTTTTAAACCATGATTTTTAGTTTTTACCCCTCCTGCAGCCCTTTTATATTCAGTGGCCCTTTTTGTTTCTTGCCTTTGGTTTCTCTGCCCTCCACTTTTACTCATCTCTTTTCTGTCTTTTGTTTTTGTCTCCTTTTTGTTTCCCTCTGTCTCCCTGTATTGGTTCCCATCCCCCTGCCATATTAGTTTAACTCCTCACCAACAGCACTAGCAAATACTCCCCCTAGGACATTGGTTCCGTTCCTGCCCAAGTGCAGACCATCCGGTTTGTACTGGTCCCACCTCCCCCAGAACCTGTTCCAATGCCCCACGAATTTGAATCCCTCCCTGCTGCACCACTGCTCAAGCCACGTATTCATCTGTGCTATCCTGCGATTCCTACTCTGACTAGCACGTGGCACTGGTAGCAATCCCGAGATGATTACTTTTGAGGTCCTACTTTTTAATTTAATCCTAGCTCCTTAAATTTGTCTCGTAGGACCTTATCCCTTTTTTTTTTTTACCTATGTTGTTGGTACCAATGTGCACCACGACAACTGGCTGTTCTCCCTCCCTTTTCAGAATATCCTGCACTCGCTCGGAGACATCCTTGACCTTTGCACTAGGGAGGCAACATACCATCCTGGAGTCTCAATTGCGGCCGCAGAAACGCCTATCTATTCCCCTTATGATTGAATCCCCTATTACTATCGCTCTCCCACTCTTTTTTATGCCCTCCTGTACAACAGAGCCAGCCACGGTGCCATGAACTTGGCTGCTGTTGCTCTCTCCTAATGAGTCATCTCCCTCAACAGCACTCAAAACATTGTATCTGTTTTGCAGGGGGATGACCAGATGGGACCCCTGCATTACCTTCTTTGTACTACTCTTCCTGACAAATCTTCTGGAATTTTTTGAGGATGTTTCCAGTAGAGTGGACAAGGGAGAACCAGTTGATGTGGTGTATTTGGACTTTCAGAAGGCTTTTGACAAGGTCCCACACAAGAGAGTAATGTGCAAAATTAAAGCACATGGGATTGGGGGTAGTGTGCTGACGTGGATTGAGAACTGGTTGTCAGACAGGAAGCAAAGAGTAGGAGTAAATGGGTACTTTTTAGAATGGCAGGCAGTGACTAGTGGGGTACCGCAAGGTTCTGTGCTGGGGCCC
This sequence comes from Pristiophorus japonicus, assembly GCF_044704955.1. NCBI lineage: Eukaryota > Metazoa > Chordata > Chondrichthyes > Pristiophoridae > Pristiophorus > Pristiophorus japonicus. The sequence goes on from NC_091988.1 coordinate 56,192,771, forward strand.
CAGCTGTTTACATTGTACATTAATGATTTAGACGAGGGGATTAAATGTAGTATTTCCAAATTTGCGGATGACACTAAGTTGGGTGGCAGTGTAAGCTGCGAGGAGGATGCTATGAGGCTGCAGAGTGACTTGTATAGGTTAGGTGAATGGGCAAATGCATGGCAGATGAAGTATAATGTGGATAAATGTGAGGTTATCCACTTTGGTGGTAAAAACAGAGAGACAGACTATTATCTGAATGGTGACAGATTAGGAAAAGGGGAGGTGCAACGAGACCTGGGTGCCATGGTGCATCAGTCATTGAAGGTTGGCATGCAGGTACAGCAGGCGGTTAAGAAAGCAAATGGCATGTTGGCCTTCATAGCGAGGGGATTTGAGTACACGGGCAGGGAGGTGTTACTACAATTGTACAGGACCTTGGTGAGGCCACACCTGGAGTATTGTGTACAGTTTTGGTCTCCTAACTTGAGGAAGGACATTCTTGCTATTGAGGGAGTGCAGCGAAGGCTCACCAGACTGATTCCCGGGATGGCGGGACTGGCATATCAAGAAAGACTGGATCAACTGGGCTTGTATTCACTGGAGTTCAGAAGAATGAGAGGGGATCTCATAGAAACGTTTAAAATTCTGATGGGTTTAGACAGGTTAGATGCAGGAAGAATGTTCCCAATGTTGGGGAAGTCCAGAACCAGGGGTCACAGTCTAACGATAAGGGGTAAGCCATTTAGGACTGAGATGAGGAGAAACTTCTTCACCCAGAGAGTGGTGAATCTGCGGAATTCTCTACCACAGAAAGTTGTTGAGGCCAATTCACTAAATATATTCAAAAAGGAGTTAGATGTAGTCCTTACTACTCGGAGGATCAAGGGGTATGGCGAGAAAGCAGGAATGGGGTACTGAAGTTGCATGTTCAGCCATGAAGTCATTGAATAGCGGTGTAGGCTTGAAGAGCCGAATGGCCTACTCCTGCACCTATTTTCTATGTTTCTATGAAGAAAATACCACATCAGCCACTCCTGGTGGGAACTATACTTGTACAGAATCCTCAGAGGGGAATGCTTGTTACTTTGGTCAGACAGATGTAGGCTGATGTCGGCTGAAGCAAGTGCTTCTCTAACATGATAGCTGGAGAGAAAATCTTTTGTATTGATGTTGAGAACTGAGATGGTTCATAATTGGATGAAATGCAAAGAGAGGGAAGCTTCTGTACTCATGGCTGGAGAAGGGAGACTCTGAAATTGGGCAAATCCCATAATCGGAAAGAGGAGTTTCTATACTGGTATATAAACTATGCACCAGCATGAATCTCATAGCTAGAGAAGGGAGTTGCTGTACATATGTGAATTTCATGTCCAAAGAGGAGATTATTGACTAGTGTGATTCCCATGTCTGGAAGGATTGCCTGTACCTGCATGGAGTGCAGGATATACTAGACTGAGCTTCACACTAAAGTGAATCCCATGTATGGGGCCATAAATGAAAGCTTTTTTCAGGCTGTCTTTGTCAGTCTGTCTGTATCAGTCACTCGCCATTGCTTATGCTCAGCTGAGAGATTTTGGATACACTCACTTTATAGGTCAGTGATAAACTGCCTGCATGTGAAGCCTCTGGACCTGTCAGCGTGAGACCATTAGTTCAATGTTGTGATTGTCTGTCAGTAAGGATTACAGTTCAGGGAGAGCTCTTGGCAGAATTTTAGTGACAGACCAGATTCACATGCTCTCTGCCCAAGATGTTGTGAAAGAGTGTCCCAGAAATAGAAATACATTTCATTACTGAATCTATTGTCTGTACTTTCAGGTTCGCTACACAAGAAAATAATGGCCTCCTGTTCTACAATGGGCGATTTAATGAAAAACATGATTTTATTGCAGTGGAAATCATTGATGGCCAGGTCCAGTTGAAGTACTCAACAGGTTTGTACAAAATATATTTATGCATTAAACACTCAATTCAATTACATCAGCACCTGATCTGGAAATAGATTCCCATTATTTATTGAGTCACTTCCAATTTGTTCTATGGTCTCACAGAATTCCATATCCATTATGTGGAATGTCAGATTTAACTACTATTACAATTCTTAGCAGCTATCTATTCGAATTTGTAAACCATAACAGTATGCCATGGTGCACCCAGTTACCCCCAGCGCATAGCTGATCTAGGAATGTACTTCCAGTGATGTAAATCCTTTCCTCTTCTCCCCATTACATTGATGTCAAATGGACCAAACCAGTTCCCACTCAGTCCAGCTGAGTAGCATTCTAATGAATGCATCAATTCCCAGTCTTTACAATTTTAGTGGACCAATTCACTCCATCGTTATATTAAATTCTAATGGATGTAACCAATTCCCAATGTATAGAGCTCTTGATCCAAGCACAGAATTTAAATACAAATAGAATCTCATTTTAACCTAGTGTCAAATTTCATCTTATGAATGTGCGATATCTTATTGACACAATGTTATATGCACATTCATAAGAGTTCTTTCTCTGCTTTTTTAATAGACACATTTGATGCAAACCAGTTACAATAATGTGACACATTTCTGCACTTCAATTTGTTTTCCTGCTGAGTTACAGGAGAAGTGAACGAAAAGTTCTGACCTTATATGAATAGTCTAAACAGGTTCAATCTGTTGCAAATCTCAGTTTTAAAGTTCTGTTGAATTGTTTTTCCAGGAACAGTTGTAGGGGGTTACCCACAGATCTTAGCATTAGCTCAACCATACCGCTCATACTTTGGAGGGTGGTGAAACAGGAGCTGAAAATGTCCCACACACTGTTGATGATTTTCTTTCTTGTCTTTTGCCCAACATTAAAAAAAGAAAGAAACACTTACATTTATGGACGCAGTTATTTGTACTATCAAAATGGCTGCATTGTCTCTGATTCGCTCTCCAGTATCACATGACCCGATTGCTGATTGGTCCCCTTGGAAGTTTCTCTGGAATGTGTAACTGGAAGTGCCGAGCCCAAGTTCTGACTAACTTTGCAAAGTGTAATTTGATCCATTCTGACTTCAGAAACCAGAGATCTCCACCAACCCAGCAAAAGCCTCCCAAGTTCCAGCCGAAGTCCCTTACCACAGCGCAAGTGCCTTACCCCACCACCATAGATGGGGCATATTGTGTGTGGGTCACGGATTGTTAACAGATTTATTGGGTATGAAGTGAATAGTGACACTGTCGTGACTTCTGGATTTCATGCACTCCAACATGTCCCTTGTAACACGCACCAAGCTTTCCGAGAAATCGGGTGTGGGTGTAATGGGGTTGGAAAAACATGGTCCATTTTCTCTGAATTCCCCTTCTTCCCGCCCTGTGTGTCACCTCTCCCTCCCCCCCCCCTGGTCTCTCTCTCTCTCCGTCGTCACCTCTTCCCCCGGCCCTGCCAACTTAGTGTCCCGTCTCTCTCCTCCCCCGCCCCCCCCCACCCCGTGTCTCTCTCTCACTCTCTTCTCCCCTCCCCTCCCCCTCACCGCCTGCCACCTCACGCTTCCCCTACTGTCTCTCTCCCCGCCACTCGGAGGAACAACGCAGTCTATTGCGAGGCCCCACTTACAATTCGGGGCCCTACCTCCGGTTTCGGGCGAGATGCGTCAGGGGCGGAGCCCAGAAGACGCAGGTGCAGAAGAACAGTACAAATAGTCACTCTGTACATTTATATAGCGCCTTTCACGACCACCGGCCGTCCCATTGTGCTTTACAGCCAATTAAGTCATTTTGAAGTGTAGTCACTTAGTAATGTAGGAAACGCAGTAGTCATTTTGCGCTTAGCAAGCTCCCTGAAACAGCAATGTGATAATGACCAGATAATCTGTTTTTTTTGTCATGTTGATTGAGGGATAAATTTTGGCCAAGACACTGGGGGCAACTCCCCTGCTCTTCTTCAAAATAGTGCCGTGGGCTGTTTCGCCCACCTGAGAAAGCAGATGGGGCCTCTGTTTAACAACTCATCTGAAAGGCAACACCTTTTGACACCACTCCCTCAGTACTGCACTGGATTGTTAAAATAAACTTAGCAGCTGAATTGTGAATAATTGCAACTATTCATTTAAAAATGCATCCTTAAAGTCTGCTTGTTGGGCTGTTCTCTTTGAAGGAGAGTCGATGACGGTGGTAACCCCGTATCTTCCTGGAGGTGTCAGCGATGGACAATGGCACACAGTACAGGTCCAATACTACAACAAGGTAGTAAGTTAATATCGATTCTGTATTACTGTGGGTTTATTTTTTACATTTTTATAAGCAGCTAACCTGATAGGACAACGACCATATGTTAAACCTATGCTAGGAAGTTTGCAAGACCAGCTTGGGCTGAGTCACTTTCTAGATTTCTTTCCCTTCCTTCCTTTGCGAAGTGCTTGACAGCAGCCTGCTGAAGGTAGTGTGGGATAAATTCTCAGCATCCTACTGCTTTGCATAATAATGAGGAAACAAAGTCATGTAATTGTAATATAATACCACAAACAAGTTACAAATGGAGAAATAAATGCAACAGAGAAAATAAAGGGAATGGAAAAAAATAGTGCCATGGTAAGTGTGGAGATTGCAGTAATTGGCAATAAACCAGTAAGGGTGACAGAGGTCATGTTCATTACCCATTTAGATTTTCTTTTTTAATTCATGTCTCAGAAAATCCTATTTCTGGATTATCTCCAGCATAATTACAGCAATTGGGTAAATATAAACGATGGCAAGTCACATCAGGTTCTGCAGTCAAAATTGCCCCGCCCCCCCACCCCGACCTTTATTGGCTTTGTTTTTGGACTATGAGGATTAAAACTGCAAATAAAATTAGTATATATCTTGATGGTATTTAATGTTAAAAGATGCTGCATACATTTCACTTTTGTACCTTTTTTTTGTCCTTTAACTGTCGTAGAATGGTTTCAAACACCATGGTTTCAAACTGACTTAGGGCAGTGATGGCCCTCATTATGGGCCCAAGTTTCCACATGATTTGCGCCTGATTTTTAGGAGCAACTGGTGGAGAATGGACTATCTTAGAATTCGCAATTCTCCACATTTTTTTTTCTGCAGTTCTAGTCAGGTAGAACAGTTCTACTTTGGAACAGAATTTTTTCTTCAAAAGGGGGCGTGTCCGGCCACTGACGCCTGATTTGAAAGTTTCCACAGTGAAAATGTACTCCAAACTAAAGTAGAATGGAGCAAGTGAAGATTTTTGTAGAACTGAAAAAACCTGTTCTACACATTAAAAAATCAGGCGCAGGTTACAAATCAGGCGTCCAGAACGAGGTGAGGGGGGAAGGGAACTCATTAAATTCTACAATCAATCCTTATTTATACTTATACAAATATTATACAAATAAATCCAACCTGAATAAACATTTATAAGCAAAGAAAAGATTAAATAAACGCGGGGGGCGGGGGGAAGAGAAGGGAGCCGACGAACGCGGGAGGGGGGGGGGAGGGGAGGGAAGGGAGCCTACGAACGCGGGAGGGAGAGAGCCGACTGAACGCGGGCAGGAGGGAGGGAGCCGACCGAACGCGGGCAGGCGGGAGGGAGGGAGGGAGCCAGGGAGGGAGCCTATCGAATGCGGGGGGTGGGGGGCAGGGAAGGGAGCCGACCGAACGAGGGGGGGGAGGGAGGGAGGGAGCCGACCAAATGCGGGGGTGGGGGGGGGGGAGGGAAGGGAGCCGACCGAACGAGGGGGGGGAGGGAGGGAGGGAGCCGACCAAATGCGGGGGTGGGGGGGGGGGAGGGAGGGAGCCGACCGAACGCGGGGGGGGGGGGGGGGAGTGAGCCGACCGAACGCGGGGGGTGGGGGGGAAGGGAATGGAGCCGTTCCCGACGGCTGGCGGGAAAGAGAGAAGGCTGCAGGAAGCCTCAGAAATTGAGGAACCATTTCCCGATGGCAAAAGGGGGAGGTCGTCGGGAAACGGCTGCCTCAACCCTCTGAGGCTTCCTGCACCCTTCTCACTGCTACAAGAAGCCTCTGTGCTGATGGCAATGTAGTTTTATTAAAAAATGTTCAAAAACTAAACAGCTACAAAGAACTACAAAGAACTACAAAAATGGACGAGTGCCAATGTTTTTTTCACACTGAGCATGCGCGAACGCTCCAACGCGCACGTGCAGCGTTGCCGGCAGAAAAAAAACTAATTTAAATAGTACCCGCCCACTCCCACTTACAAAGTCGGCGCGAGTGTAGGCTCCGCCCCCCTGGGCACCGCGCCAAGCAGACAAGGAGCTGCAAAGCGCTCCAGAATCGCTCGTTTTTTTTCCGGCGCCATCTTAGGCGCGTAAAACGGGCGCCCAGCTCGGAGGGGCGCCCGTTTTTTAATCATGTGGAAACTTGGGCCCAATAAACTGGAGCGGGAGGGAGGGGGGTTGCATTCTGTTCAGAGTCCTTGTTACCCAAATCCTGCTGCTGCATGGTGGGAGAGCAGGTTCAGTTCTTCCTATTCCACAGCTTCTGCTTGTGAAGGTGCTGAGGAAAAAAAAATCAGAGGGCAAGGCATGTGCAGGATAGCCTTGTGTACATTCTTGCAGCTAGCCCAGAATGGCATTGCTGCAAGTTGGACAGCAGATAGCCTGCTCATTTTTTTGCAGCTGTAGTTAGTTTGTGGCCTAGAAGACTAGGAAGTTTGGAAACAAAATTGAGGGATTTTATAACCTTAAAGAAAATCCACAAACAATTCTGGAGGCCTGTTGTAATTAATCAGTTTAGTGGGTTATTATTTTTCAGATCTCTTACCACTGTCATTGTCAATCCCTGTTGGTTTGCAACTCAGTAGAACAGATCAATTGTGGGCATGTTTGATTTTATAAACTGTAATGCAGCCTTAATAATAACTGTGCTATGTGAAGTGATAGTCCATTGTTGCATCCTTCATTCAATATGACAGGGTGAGAATTTACTTGTACAATAATGCCGTGGTAAGCTCTGGTCTTTTTTTAATGAGTTGATTTGAGCCAGCAATTTGTAAAACATGCTTGCTTAGTTCAATAAATAGTAAGATCACATGAATGAATTTAAAATTGACTTTCAGAAAAAAAGACAATCGTCTTCTCTGTGGTACAGTTACACTGGTCACTCGGTAATCTACGCGGTGCCTTAGAAATCCCTTTCTGGTCAGCAACTTCATAATGATCAAAATCATAGGGCAATAACATTGTGGTATTTGCTCTTTATTTAGTAATTTCCCCCTATCTTAATGATTCTGATGGTATTTTACGGTTTTGGAGGCTGCTCTGTCAAGCAATCATCAGAGCACACTGGTGATCCAGCACCACTGTGTGATCGGTACTGGGGCCTCAGCTTGTCACCATTTCTATTAGTGACTTTGATATAGGAATAGATGGTTATATTTTCAAGTTGGCAGATGACAGTATGTTAAGAGGCATGGTAAGTTGTGTAGATGGGAGCAGGAAGTTAAAAAGGTACATAGACAGATCACATGAGTGGGCAAAACTGGCAGATGGAGTTCAGTGCGGAGAAATGTGAGGTCATCCATGATATGTCCTTACTATACAGTATAAATGCACACGAGGCCCATACTTGAGAGAAGGTCGCTCTGTGACCAGTTACCTTTATTACCAAGACCTCAAGTGATGAAGGTGGGTGGAGCTTCCCCTTTTATACTTGAAAGTCCAGGTTAGGAGTGTCTCCCACAAGTTCACCCCCTTGTGGTCAATGTTCTCAAGGTGTCCAACTTAGGTCAGCTTATACATGGGTTACAATGATAGTTGAATACATGACATCACCTCCGCACCCCCCCCCCCCCAAATTCTTATTGGGATCACAGGTTAAGTCTCTCTGGTGGTTTACGCTCTCTTGTAGAGCGCCTGAGTTGGGGCTCCGGTTGTTGGGCGCTGGCCTGAGTGTCTGCTGTTTGCGATGCCTCAGGCCTGTCCGGACTGCCCACAGTGACTGGGCTCTCCTCCACTTGGTTCCGGTGTTCGGTCACCTGTGGTGTAGTAAACTCTACGTCGTGTTCTTCCTCTGCTTCTTCTATGGGGTTGCTGAACCTCCTTTTAGTTTGATCCACGTGTTTGCGGCAGAGTTGTCCATTGGTAAATTTAACTACCAAAACCCTATTCTCCTCTTTGGCAATCACAGTGCTTGCAAGCCATTTGGACACTGCAGCATAATTAAGGACAAAAGCAGGGTCATTGACATCAATACATCGTGCCCTCGCATTCCTGTCATGGTAGTCACATTGTGATGCCTGCTCTCAACAATTTCTTTCATAGTGGGGTGTTTAAGGGATAACCTGGTTTTGAGCGTCCTTTTCATTAGCAGCTCTGCGGGTAGAACCCCTGTGAGCGAGTGTGGTCGGGATCGATGGCCAACAGGAGGTGTGATAAGTGGCTTTGTAGGGAACGCCCTTGGATTCTGAGCATCCCCTGTTTGATTATCTGCACTGCTCGTTCTGCCTGGCCGTTTGAGGCCGGTTTGAACAGTGCCATTGTGACATGGTTGATTCCATGAAGTCCTGGAATTCAGTGCTTGTGAAGCACGGGCCATTGTCGCTGACCAAGACATCAGATAGACCATGGGCGGCGAACATTGCTCGTAGACTTTCTATCGTGGCAGAGGATGTGCTTGAATTTAAAATGGCACACTCAATTCATGGATGCGTGACCATGGTTTGGCAGGCCAGGACCAGGGGCTAAGGGGGGCTTCCCTGGGTGCATTGCCCAGCTGAGCACACGTGTTGCACCTGCAAACACAAAGTTCCAGGTCTGCATCTATCCCTGGCCACCAAACGTGTGACCTGGCAATTGCCTTCATCATGACAATGCCTGGGTGCTCATTGTGAAGTTCTCTGATAAACACCCCTCTGCCCCTCTGGGGCATGACTACTCGGTTTCCCTACAGTAGGCAATCGGCCTGAATCGAGAGTTCATCCTTGCGCCTATGAAACGGTTTAAATGCCTCAGGGCATGCCCCGTACGTGGCTGCGCAGTCCCCATTCAGGACACATTTCTTAACTAAAGATAGTAGCGGATCTTTATTTGTCCAGACTTTAATCTGACGGGCTGTCACAGATGAGCCTTCGCTTTCAAAAGCTTCAACAGCCATGACCATCTCGGCATCATGCTCAGTTACCCCCTCAATGGTGGCTAATGGGAGCCTGCTGAGTGCATCGGCGCAGTTTTCAGTGCCCGGTCTGTGCCGAATTGTGTAGTCATAGGCGGCTAACATAAGTGCCCACCTCTGTATGCGGGTCGATGCATTCGCATTTATGGCCTTGTTGTCGGCCAAAAGGGACGTTAGGGGTTTGTGATCTGTCTCCAGCTCAAATTTCCTGCCAAACAGGTACTGGTGCATTTTTTTTACTGCATATACAGATGCTAGCGCTTCCTTTTCTACCATCCTGTAGCCCCTTTCTGCCTGGGACAGACTTCTGGAGGCATAAGCTACCGGCTGTAACTCACCATTGGCATTCACATGCTGCATCACACACCCAACCCCATAGGACGACGCATCGCACGTTAGAACAAGTTTCTTACGGGGGTCATATAACGTTAACAGTTTGTTGGGGCATAACAAGTTGCATGTTCTATCAAAAGCCCTTTCCTTGCTGTTCCCCCAGACCTAATCGCCACCTTTGCGTAGGAGCACGTGTGCTCAATTTGGGAAGAAAGTTACCAAAATAGTTCAGGAGCCCCAGGAACGAACGCAGCTCCGTCGTGTTACGGGGTCTAGGTGCTCTCTGGATTGCTTCTGTTTTGGATGCAGTAGGTCTTATCCCGTCTGCTGCTACCCTCCTCCCCAGGAATTCTACCTCTGGAGCTAAGAAGACGCACTTCGCCTTTTTCAGTCGCAGCCCTACCCGGTCCAATCTGCGTAGCACCTCCTCCAAGTTGTGGAGGTGTTCTTCAGTATCGCGACCCATGTTGAGGATGCCGTCTTGAAAAACCACTGTCCTTGGAATTGACTTGAGGAGGAGGCTTTCCATATTTCGCTGAAAGATTGCGGCGGCCGAACGAATCCTGAACGGACATCTGTTATACTCAAACAACCCTTTGTGTGACGTGATGGTGGTCAGCTTCTTCGACTCACTCGCCAGCTCCTGGGTCATGTAAGCTGAGGTTAGGTCCAATTTTGAAAAAAGTTTGCCACCGGATAGCGTCGCAAAGAGATCCTCCGCTCTCGGTAGCGGGTACTGGTCTTGGAGTGACACCCGATTGATGGTGGCCTTGTAATCGGCACATATCCTGACCGACCCATCCGCCTTGAGCACCGGCACGATTGGGCTCGCCCAGTCACTGAATTCGACTGGCGAGATGATGACTTCCCTCAACAGGTGGTCCAATTTGCATGCTATCTTTTCCCGCATCACGTACGGCACCGCTCTGGCCTTGTGGTGTACTGGCCTGGCATCCGGGTTTACGTGAATCACTACCTTGGCCCCCATGAAAGTGCCAATGCCGGGTTGAAATAATGAATCAAATTTGTCCAGGACTTGTGAGCGTGATACTCGCTCCACAGAAGAAATTGCATTGACATCGCCCCATTTCCAGTTCATGACAGCAAGCCAACTCCTCCCCAGTAGTGCTGGACCGTCCCCCAGGACAATCCAGAGTGGCAACCTGTTCTCCGAATCTTTGTGGGTCACGACTATCCTGGCATTGCCTAGCACCGGAATGATCTCCTTTGTATATGTCCGTAGCTGTGCATCAATCGGCAATAATTTTGGTCTCCTGGCCTTGGACACCCACAACCTTTCGAACTGTTTGATACTCATCAGGGACTGGCTGGCCCCCGTGTCTAGCTCCATTAATACTGGGATGCCATTGAGGAGCACTTCCATCATTATCGGTGGCGTCCTGGTATATGAACTGTATATGTGCTGCACATGAACTCACTGAATTTCAGCTTCCAGCGATTTCCCCCAGTATTCTTTTGGCCTCGTAGGGCTTACATTAGGCCCGTCCTCCTCATACATCAACCTGGCTGCAGGCTTCCTGCACATACGCGCCAAGTGACAGCTAACGTTGCAGTTTCTGGCTGGGTGTTTGCCTCCACACCTTCAGCATGAGCTGGAGGCCCCGTTGTTGGAAACAAAAGGTCCATTACCAGTCGATCATCTCTGACTGTCTCTGTAACTGTCCTTAAGTGTATCATTAACAGGTGTTGATGGCCCCATTACTGGCCGCATTGTCCATTGCGATGGCATGAATCACCGTTCAGCTAGCTATTGTCTGTGTTGAATTCCCCCTTTGGGTTCGACTACATCATGCTGGGGCATGTCCGATTGCCCTTGTCTGCCTAGAGAACTGTGTGCCGCGTTAACAATGTTAACTCCCTGGTCGTTTGCCGCATTTGAGCCAAGATTTTTGTCATACATTATTCTGGTCTCTTCCTCCCCTGAGATAAATGTCTGAGCTATCAGAGCCGCCGCTTCCAAGTCAAGTCTTTGGTCTCGATCAGTTTCCTGAAAACTGCAGCGTGCCCGATGCCCTCAATAAAAAAGTCTTGCAGCATCTCCACTCTGCATGCATCTGTGAACTTACATAGGCTCGCCAGTCGCCGGAAATCTGCCACGAAGTCAGGAACGCTTTGCCCTTCTCGCCGCCGGTGAATGTAAAACCAGTGTCTCGCCATTACATGCTGCTCGCCGGTTTAAGGTGTTCCCCGATCAATATACTGAGCTCTTCAAACGTCTTGTCCGCCGGCTCCTCTGGCGCCAGAAGGTCCTTCATCAGGGAGTACGTTCTGGATCCACAAACCGTCAGGAGATGAGCCCTGCGTTTGTCGGTCAAATCCTGTCCCAACCATTCCTTAGTGACAAAACTTTGCCGTAGTCTCTCAATAAAGTCGTCCCAATCATCACCAACACAGTACCTCTCTTCTGTGCTGCTAGTGGCCATGCTCGCGTGGTTTAAATCCCAGTTTCTCGTCGCCAATGATATGTCCTTACTGTACAGTATAAATGCACACGAGGCCCATACTTGAGAGAAGGTCGCTCTGTGACCAGTTACCTTTATTACCAAGACCTCAAGTGATGAAGGTGGGTGGAGCGTCCCCTTTTATACCTGAAAGTCCAGGTTAGGAGTGTCTCCCACAAGTTCACCCCCTTGTGGTCAATGTTCTCAAGGTGTCCAACTTAGGTCAGCTTATACATGGGTTACAATGATAGTTGAATACATGACAATCCACTGTGGATCCCTGAATCACAAATTGAAACATTTTCCAAATGGTGGAGGAACAAAGAGATATAAATGTCCCATGTGCATAAATCACTAAAAGCTAGTGCACTGGTCCAAAAAAGTAATCAAAAAAGCTGATGGAATGTTGGCCTTTATCTCAACAGATTTGGAATTTAAAAGTGAGGAAATTATGCTCCAGTTATATAGAGTCTTGGTCAGACCCATCTGGTTTACTGTGTTCTGTTTTGGGTATTAAATCTCATGCTAGATGTCATGGCCTTGGAGTGATACGGCACAGATTCACCAGAATTATACCAGGGCTTGAATGGTTATATTATGAGGACAGGCTGCAAAAACAGGGTTTGTATTCTCGAGTTTATACGGTTGAGGGGAGATCTAATTGAGTTCTCCAAAATGATAATGGGATTCGATAGGGTTGATACAGAGAATATATTTCCTCTGGTGGCAGAATCTAGAACAAGGAGGCATACTCTTAAAATTAGACCTAGGCCATTGAGGAGTGAAATCAGGAAGTACTTTTTCCACACAAAGGCTAGTGGGAATCTGGAACTCTCTTCCCGCAAAAGGCTGCGGATGCTGAGTCAACTGAAATTGTCAAGACAGATGGATAGATTTTTGTTAGGGATTGGAGTAAATACAGGTAATGGAGTTGAGCTACACATCAGCCATGATCTCAATTCATAGGAACAGGCGTAGGCCATTCAGCCCCTTAAGTCTGTTCCGCCATTCAATTAGATCGTGGCTGATCTGTATCTTAACTCCATCTACCCGCCTTGGTTCTGTAACCCTTAATACCCTTGCCTAACAAAAGTCTGTCGGTCTCAGTTTTGGTTTTCAATTGACCACGCCTCAACAGCTTTTTGAGGGAGAGAATTCCAGATTTCCACTACCCTTTGAGTGAAGAACTGCTTTCTGACATCACTCCTGAACGGCCTAGCTCTAATTTCAAAGTTATGTCCTCTTATTCTGGCCTCCCCCAACAGAGGAAATAGTTTTTCTCCCTACCGTATCAAATCCTTTAATCATTTTAAACACCTCAATTATATTACCCCTTAATTTTCTGTATTCAAGGGAGTACAAGTCTAGTCTATGAAACCTGTCCTCATTATTGAACCCTTTAAGCCTTGATAACATTCTGGTGAATCTGTGCTGTACCCCCATATATCCAATATATCCTTCCCGTGGTACGGTGCCCAGCACTGAATGCAGTATTCCAGGTGGGGTTTCATCAGAACTCTACAGCTGGAACATAACTTCCACCCCTTTATATTCCAGTCCTCTTGAAATAAAGGACTACATTCCATTTGCCACCTTAATTATTTTTGTACCTGTTCTCTATCTTTTAGTGATTTCTGTTCTTGGACCCCTAAATCTCTCGCCATCCGCAGTTTCTAGCTTCTCGCCATTTAAAAAATACTCTGATCTATTTTTCTTGGGTCCACAGTGGCTGAGCTCATACTTTTCCACATTGAACTCCATCTGCTATAGTTTTACCCACTTAATTTATCAATGTTCCATTGCAACTTTCTGCTCCCATCTGCACTATTTACTGTGCCACCTAACTTCGTGTCATCAGCTAACTTCGATATACGGCTCTCTATTCCTTCATCCAGTCATTTATAAATATAGTGAAGAGCTGCAGCCACAGTACAGATCCCTGGGAGACACCAGTTGTCACATCCTGCCAATTTGAGTTCCCTACTCTCTGTCTCTTACCTCCTAACCAATTCCCTACTCAGGCCAAAAGGTTGTCTTCAATGCCATGCGCTCTCATTTTTGTTACGTCTATTATGTGGAACCTTTGTGAATACCTTCTGGAAGTTCATTGAGTGGCGGAACAAGCTTGAGGAGCTGAATGGGTTACTACTGTTTCTATGTAACACTGGAGCCCTGTGCCACAGTGTTGAAGATCGCAGGTTTGATTCCACCTTCCACTAATCTTAGCTACAATGGAGAGCTGCTGAATAGAGAAAGGAAAAATGGAAGGAAATCCTCATCGGGCCTCTTTCCCTATACCTTTTCGGCATTTCACCAAAAGCTGCATTGTTTATGATTGCCTGACCCCCACCTTAGCTGTAGGAAGTGCATGATACTAAGAAAAATTGATAGAAAGCTGAGGGAATCATACATACCTAAAAAAAAGAACCTCTCCAATACAGCAAAACAACAATCCTGTATGACAGCAGGAGGTCATTTTGAAATGGGTCTGTGTGCTTAAAAGGTTAAGATTCTTGGAAGCTTGTAGCTCTTAAGATTCTGTGTGATTTTGAGCCAGAAGATTATTAGTTCATATTAAACTATCTTGATCAGTTCTCCACGCTTGCTTCAATTGAATGTTCTGACAGCTTTTGCCTTTATCTGGAGTAGCTTATGTAAATTTCACCTTGGGGAGGGGAAATCTGGAATTGTTGAACTTATCTTGCTTGAATTGCAACTTCTACCAGCTGTCAAATGCAGATTGGCATTGTTGCCTTAGGTGGCTGGAGCACCAAGGAAATTCTGTGCCCTTTTTCAAATGGGATCTTTTACCTCCACCGGAACATGTAGATGAGGCCTCTTTAAATACCATGGGATTCATTTCAGAGATTAGTTATTTGGAAATCAAGTGCCTTTATCTGTATTGTGTTGAGGATAGGGTGCGAAGCATGTTGTGCAATCTGATTTCATTCTTGAAATTGGATCAAATCGCAGCAAATTCAAATTGGATTGGTATCCACTTTTACACAACACTTTTATGGATAGCTTATTACCCCTCCAGATTGGACCAGAGGCACACATGTATTTCTTTGCAGCGGATTACTCTCACCCACATAATCATGTGGTGGGGCCATTGCTGAGCAGAATGACTGAACGCCTACATTAAATACCCGGGTGACATATTAATATAAGAAATTGTTCCCTTGAGTGCTGTCCTATTCTTCAAGACCATATCCATTATTATACAATAGAAAATCAAAAAACAAACAAACAAAAAAAAGCTCTCAATAGATTGAAATACAAGCAGAAAGTGTTGGAAGTGCACAGCAGTTGTGGCAGCACGAATAAGAAAGATGTGTTAATATTTTGGGTGTAACTTTTCGTTACAAAAGCTGAAACATTAATCTGTATCTCTTTCTCAGGTACTGACGGACATGCTATCGATTTCTAGTGAATCATAAGATTTTACAGCAGAGAGGCCATTCGGCCCATTGAACCTATGCCAGCTCTTTGAAAGAGCTTACCAATTACTTCCATTCCCCTGTTGTTTCCCCAGAGCCCTACAATTTTCTCCCCTTCAAGTATTTATACAATTCGTCTTTGAAAGTTACTATTGAATCTGCCTCCACTACCCTTTCAGGCAGTCCATTCCAGATCATCATAACTTGCTGCATAAAAAAAAACATATCACCTCTGGCTCTTCTGCCAATTTCCTTGAATATGTGCCCTATGGGTTAACTCAATTTTCAGCCGGGTGAGAACAGTTTATCCTTAATTACTCTATCAAAACTCTTCATGATTTTGAACACCTCTATTAAATTTTCCCTTAACCATCTCTGCTCTAAGGAGATCAATCCCAGCTTTTCTAATCTCTCCACATAGCTGAAAACCCTCAACCCTGTTAGCATTTTAGTAAATCTCCTCTCCACCTTCTCCAAGACCTTGACACCCTTCCTAATGTGTGGTGCCCAGAATTGGACACAGTATTCCAGCTAAGGTCCAACCAGTGATTTATAAAGGTTTAGCATAACTTCCTTGCTTTCTGTTTTGACTGTTTTTGTTTCAGATTCACATTGTTAATGGTTTTTCTCTCTATCTCTTCTGGTTGATGGTTTGAAGATCATTACACAGAAGAGCACCATGAAGGCTCTTTTTCTGTCGTCAGGAACTAACTCGTGCACATTTTAACAATAGATGGAAGAAAAATATCTTGATCACAGTTCTCCAATCTGTTCGGTTACATAGTATTCTCGCTTAATAACATTAAGAATGTTGACCCCCTCTCAAACTTTGTGCACAGTCTTTGTTCGGAGATTTGTCAAGGGAAGTATCAAGATAGTTTGAAGGCTGTGCCCTATAATATTACCAACACAGATCCCTCACCAGCAACTCAAGTCGTGAGCTTGGCTAATGATTGCATCCTAGGGCAATGTTTCCACTTCCTTCCTGATGTGGGAGGTTTATTAACAAGTAGGTTACAGCAGCACTAGTGAGCTTGTGTTTTCAGGCACTGATGATCCCATCTGGATGCAATCAGCACATCTTTCTCAAGCACTGAAATTAACTGCTACAGTTTTGTACAAGAATTTGCAGGTGATTAGAAAGTCCACTGGATAATTTAATTTTCACATATCTGAAAATATGTCTATAGTGGGGAAGGAGTTCTGTTTCACATTCTCATTCTATATAGAAGATAGACAAAGAGGAAAGAGAATGAAGTGGATGAAAGATACCTGCATTAAAAAATCAACATGTACGTAGAAAAAGAATAGAGAATAAAGGGCTATATCTCCTTGCAGACTGCATGGTTACCACAGGTAAAAGCATTTGCTTGAAAGCTCACTTTTACATGGTTGCACAATTTGTGGAAAATTGGAATAAGTGACCAGCTTCAGGAAATGAAAGAGATGGGGAAAAAATTTGGAGGAGGAAGTGTCAGTTTGTGCAAAGCCTGTTCAAAACGAACATAAAAAGTAAACATTAATTTAAATCATTGTGGGAGGCGAGGTAATGTTCCTATTAATGTTCTGTGAGATATTCAAAAATGTTTCTTCCATGTATTGGTGTTTTTTATAACAACACCTCTTGCCATGAGAAATTGCACTTGATTAACTGTAATTGATTTACTGCTTTCATAAAAAAGGTGGAACTGTTATCTACTCATTTCTATGTATGGAGCAAACTGGTAATATTTTATGAATGGACTCAGTAAGAGAGCTATTTTTTGCAACCCAATGTCGAGCTTTTGTGATTATCTTGTTGATGTGCATTCTTCTTTCAGCCAAAAATTGGGTCATTAGGAGTTGCACAAGGTCCCTCAGAGCAGAAGGTGGCGATCTTAACAATTGATGACTGCGACACCTCCATTGCTGTCCGTTTTGGGGATGATATTGGAAACTATTCATGTGCTGCAGAGG
Source organism: Pristiophorus japonicus (assembly GCF_044704955.1). Taxonomy (NCBI): domain Eukaryota; kingdom Metazoa; phylum Chordata; class Chondrichthyes; family Pristiophoridae; genus Pristiophorus; species Pristiophorus japonicus. Next base: position 56,210,037 of record NC_091988.1, read on the forward strand.
GTGTACAGTCCAGCTCCAAGAAGTAAGTGTGTAAAATATTCCAGTGAACATAACTGATGTTATACAACATCTTATTGCAAATGATTTGTGGTTGGTGGTTTATGCCACCATTGAAAGTTTTTCTTGAAAGACCACCTGCTCCTACGTTGTGTCCTGTTTGTATCTGATTATTTAACTTTTTTCTCACTGATGTGCTGTGTGGCATCGCTATGTGTGTCACTCCATGCCCTTTAATAAACCTGTACTAAGAACTATGGCAAAAATCAACAAAAAAAACATTTTTAAAATTCACGGTGCTTCTTTTGTACTGATGATGAGTGTTCCCCTTCAAAATGGTCCGGATGATTTAATTTAATGTCCAAACGCTTCTGGATTTACCATAAAGCTGCTCATGGTAGTTTGAGGATACACTATTTTGTAATATAGCCCTCTGGAACCCCAGTGACAGCCTGGACTCCTGCTTGTAGCAGAGCCTTGCAAAGCCAAATACTATTGATGGAAAAATGGTCATTTCCAAAAAGCTCAGCTGATCTTCCAGTGGAGAAGAAAACAAACATTCTATCTCAAGAATCCATGATATTGCAGGTTCATTAAAACCTCACATATTAAAATATATTACCTCTATTCTGCAATCTAACTCCTGTTCCAGGTTGCCTGGAATTTGTTTAGGGCTCACCTCTATTTCTCAACACAAAGGCACAGTCTAATCCTGAGAAACATGCTTTATTCACTATTTCTTCCAGAAACTTTTCCAAAGAGAATTTTCAAATCTTGCTCGAATCTACATCAAAATATCCGTCTGCAGTAGGCAATGTCTTTCCATGAACAAAGGGCAACTTAGAGCACGTGGTCTCCTGCCCTTCAATCCCAGCAATCTTCCAAACAGCACCCGTGAGATTTTACCTGTACACTGGAAAATTATGTTTCTCACATGCTGGAAGGCGCAGGGATTTCAAGAGGTTTATCCTAGCCAGCTTTTGGCTTTTCAATTCAACAGATGAAGCCTCCAGGATTGGATTAAGCTGTTTAATCCTTTTTCCATGATAGAATTTCCCCTGCAAAGAGAAATTGGGTATGTTGTCTAGCAAGCCAAAAATCCCAGATAGCACACAGTTTTCATTTGACTTGAAGTGGCAGCTGGCAAAAAGTAGTGAAATAGCAGTGTTAACCACAGGATAGAGTCCATTAATGTTCAGTTTGTGAAATGTTGTCCCTTTCCCTTAATAGTTGATTTCTGTCTAATTTTCTGGATCAGGACCAACAGTGGCACACACCTCCCTGTGGTAGCATCTCCTGGAGCCTAGAGACAGCAAACCTCTGTGATGAATAATGTTTAAAAGAAATAATGAATGTAATGAAACAATTATGAGAAGTCTCACAAGGAGTAATGTATTTGTACTTTGTTACAGACTCCAATATAGGTCTGCAAGAGACTGTGGGGGTGGGAAGATTCTGGAATTTTAATTGAAATAGCACCATTTTATACAAAACAAAGTTTAATCCTATTTTTTATAACTGAGCTCTCCTTATTTTAAATTCATCATGGGCAATAGCACAAAACAAGCGATAGCGAATCAGCAGCCTGTTTCACATTCTGCCAGCTTTTCTTTTTCTTTGGCTAAATCGGGCAGTGTGGGCTGCTGATTCGCTAGCGCCAATTTTGTGACACTACCCCTGACGAATTTGAATTTGTTACCTCCATACTAACCTCCACATTATTTCCAGAGATCCTCTGGCTGACATCTAAAAAGAGTTGCATTTTTATAGCTGTTGTAGAGACGAATAAAATAATTCTTATTGAGGATTGTCAATTCGTGCCAAATTAGGGGATACAGGTATGTGATGTGGGCCTTTGTTCACTGGGAACTGGATTGAGACTGCCCCTACTAATTTTACGTAGGACCCTTGCATTCGGTAGATAGAGACGACTTTCATCCCATCAGTCTGGGCTGGGATTGAATCCATGTCCCAGAGGTGACAGGCCAGTACCTATCTCATTGCTCCACCTAATTCTCAACTGTCATTTACTTTGTCTTTATTTTGTTTCAGTTATTACTGATGATATAAAAGATTGCCTTATTTGAGCATTCTGAAGACTTAATTAAAGAGACTAACTTGATGGGTCATTGAACTGACCGTGCACAGAAGATGAATTCAAACATATACGCTTGAAATAACATGAGAAGGACCTTGAGTTAATGATAGCCGGTGTGAATGCTTTGTTCTCATACTGTTAGCCACAATAACTCCTCAATACCAGTTTATCTAATGTCTATTCAAGCAAAAGTATCCCCAAGAGATAAACAGAAATAGACCAAGTGGTGGTAGAAGATCATAATTTTTAAATGGTTTTTAGAAAAAGTACCAGTAGTAACAGCCACCCATAAAAATTTAGTAAGTTGCTGATCCTGGAATAGATGTGTCCTCTCAGAACAACTTTTGTACTGATAATGTTCTAGCATGTGTTTGTGTAGTGCTAAGATGCTTGGTGACTCTTAGGTGACATGGCATTCCACCAATTTTGGGTTACCTTTCAACTGTAACATTTACTTAGCAATGATTTCCAGTAAGTGAAATTAGTGCAGTTTCACAAATCTTGAGATTTCATTGAACTCCACTCAAGCTTGGACTGTTATTGTGAGGCCACTAGAATCTGTAGACTTCATAACTGCTTTGTAACTCGGTCTCGCAGCTAACTGTCAGTGTTTATATCTATATAGCTTATTCCTCAAGTAAAGCATCCTAAAACATTATACATTTGCCTTTTACCAAAAGGTCCCTGGATCTCACCGGTCCTTTACTGCTTGGGGGTGTCCCAAACCTGCCCGAGAATTTCCCAGTTGTTAACAGGGAGTTTGTGGGGTGTATGAAAGAACTTCACATTGACAACAAACGTGTTGACATGGCAGCCTACATTGCCAACAATGGCACCTTTCCAGGTAATGGAGGTTATGTACTTCTGATCCTTGTTGGTTGACAGTGCATTGTACATGTGGGGTATCTCTCTTTTAATCTGTGTGCACAGTCTATACCAAAGATATGTTATCTTCCTCTAAACATGCTTGACATTGCATTTTGAGTCACATGTTAAGTCATTTCATGGATGACTGGTATCCACTTGTACTGATGATTTTAATAAAATTGTAATATATATATTATAACTTATGAGGGCTAAGATGATGTAGATCTGTTGCCGGGACATATTTCTCAAGTGCCTTGTAACAAGTAAACTCTTGAGTGTTCTTGCATGTAAAACATTCCTCTCTCTCTTACCATATTTATTTCTCTGAAGTATAGAATAGAATAACAGATACCTGAAAGAAATGGGGCTTCAATTGAGATCATTCTTTTGACACCCTAAAATTAGAGATGGAAACTTGAGCAGTTTTTTACAGTCTTCAAGACCCCCGACCTCCTGCCCCCAGAATAAATTAAAACCCATCTGTAATCCCTTTCAAGTATTCATTATTCTTTCATATATAGTAAAGTGGATAAAATCCATTGAATAAAAGCTATTGGGATCAAGTATATGGAGCCAGTATCAGTTTATATAATACAGAGCTGGAAGGAGTTCTACGGAACCTGTTAAAACTGCAGCACTGGAGTGTATGGCTACATCAAAGAGCAAAATTTTAAATTAGACAATGAAATGGTTAATTAAAATGGTTTAGATGAATTGTTCAGAACAATAAATATTTCATGTCACATGTACTGATGGTCATTTGTGATCTTGTTTGACCTGAAGGGTAATTATGAGCACTGGCAGATTGCAGGTTGACATGATTTATATCTCATGAATAGCTTGACAAAGTTATAAATGAGTTATCGTCAGCGCCACAAGAGATGTATACATCAACAAGTTGCGTTTATATAACACCTTTAACAAAGAAAACATTCCAATGCACTTCAGAGGCATGAGGAAAATTGACACCGCGGTAAAGATGCAGAGAATGCCAGAGAGTGGCAGCTAAAAGGCCACCATTATCAATGGTGGGGCAGTGAAAGGGTTAGATACACAAGAGGCTGGAGTCAAAGGAATGATGAATTTTGGGGGTTGTAGGACTGTATTATTCAGAGATTAGGTTTTGGGACCAGCAGCCAATGTAAATCAGTGACAACCAGGGTGATGTGCAAGTAGGACTTGATGCAGGATAGGATACAAGCAGAAGAGTTTTGGATGAGCTGGAATTTATGGAGTGTAGAGGATGGAAGGCCGTTAAGGAGACCACATGAGTAATTAAGTCTGAAGGTGACAAAGACATGGATGAGGGTTTTAGAGGCAAATGGGGTGATGTAGAATCATAAAATGATACTACACAGGAGGAGGCCATTTGGCTCTCTGAAAGAGCTATCCAATTAGTCCCTCTCTCCTGCTCTTTCCCCATAGCCCAGCAATTTTCTTTCTTTTCAAGTAGTTATCCAATTCCCTATCGAAAGTTACTATTGAATCTGGTTCCAACACCCTTTCAGGCAGAGCATTCTAGATCATCATAACTCGTTGCGTTTTTTTTTACCTCATGTCGCCTCTGGTTCTTTTGCCAATGACCTCAAATCTATGTCCTCTGGTTACTGACCCTTCTGTCACTGGAAACAGTTTCCCCTTATTTACTCTACCAAAACGCTTCAAGATTTTCAACACCTCTATCAAATCTCCCCTTAGCCTTCTCTGCTCTAAGGAGAACGACCCCAGTTTTTCTATTCCCTCCACAGAAGTGAAATCTTTCATCCCTTGTACCATTCTCGTCAATCTCCATTGCACCCTCTCTAAGGCCTTGAAATCCTTCCTAAAGTGTGGTGCCCAGAATTGAACACAATACTCCAGCTGAGGCCTAAACAGTATTTTGTAAAGGTTTAGCATAACTTCTTTGCTTTTGTACTCTGTGCCTCTGTTTATAAAACCAAGGATTCCGTATACTTTTTTAACAGCCTTCTCAACTCATCCTGCCACCATCAAAGACTTGGTCTGTACTCCCAGGTGTCTCTGTTCCTGCACCCCCCTTTAAAATTGCACCATTTAGTTAATATTGCCAGTCCTCATTCTTCCTACCAAAATGAATCACGTCACACTTCTCTGCTTTTAATATAATCTGCCATGTGTCTGCCCATTTCACCAGTTTGTGCCCTCCTGAAGTCTGTTACTTCACATTTCTGAGTTTCTTGTCTGCAAACTTTGAAATTATGCCCTGTATAACCATGTCCAGGTCATTAATATACATCAGAAAGCACAGTGGTCCCAATACCGACCCCTGAAGGATACCACTGCACACTTCCCTCGAGTCTGTAAACCACTATTCTATGCATATAGATTGAGCTAACCAAACTGGAAGCAATACGGTGGAGGAGGATTTCCTGGAGTGCATAAGGGATGGTTTTCAAGACCAATATGTCGAGGAACCAACTAGGAGGGAGGCCATCTTAGACTGGGTGTTGTGTAATAGAGAGGATTAATTAGCAATCTCGTTGTGCGAGGCCCCTTGGGTAAGAGTGACCATAATATGGTGGAATTCTACATTAGGATGGAGAATTAAACAGTTAATTCAGAGACCATGGTCCAGAACTTAAAGAAGGGTAGCTTTGAAGGTATGAGGCGTGAATTGGCTAGGATAGATTGGCGAATTATACTTAAGGGGTTGACTGTGGATAAGCAATGGCAGACATTTAGAGACCGCATGGATGAACTACAACAATTGTACATCCCTGTCTGGCGTAAAAATAAAAAAGGGAAGGTGGCTCAACCGTGGCTATCAAGTGAAATCGGGGATAGTATTAAAGCCAAAGAAGTGGCATATAAATTGGCCAGAAATAGCAGTGAACCCGGAGACTGGGAGAAATTTAGAACTCAGCAGAGGAGGACAAAGGGTTTGATTAGGGCAGGGAAAATAGAGTACGAGAGGAAGCTTGCAGGGAACATTAAGACGGACTGCAAAAGTTTCTATAGATATGTAAAGAGAAAAAGGTTAGTAAGGACAAACGTAGGTCCCCTGCAGTCAGAACCAGGGGAAGTCATAACGGGGAACAAAGAAATGGCAGACCAATTGAACAAGTACTTTGGTTCGGTATTCACTAAGGAGGACACAAACAACCTTCCAGATATAAAAGGGGTCAGAGGGTCTAGTAAAGAGGAGGAACTGAGGGAAATCCTTATTACTCGGGAAATTGTGTTGGGGAAATTGATGGGATTGAAGGCCGATAAATCCCCAGGGCCTAATGGACTGCATCCCAGAGTACTTAAGGAGGTGGCCTTGGAAATAGCGGATGCATTGACAATCATTTTCCAACATTCCATAGATTTTGGATCAGTTCCTATGGAGTGGAGGGTAGCCAATGTAACCCCACTTTTTAAAAAAGGAGGGAGAGAGAAAATAGGGAATTATAGACCGGTCAGCCTGACATCAGTAGTGGGTAAAATGATGGAATCAATTATTAAGGATGTCATATCAGCGCATTTGAAAAGAGGTGACATGATAGGTCCAAGTCAGCATGGATTTGTGGAAGGGAAATCATGCTTGACAAATCTTCTGGAATTTTTTGAGGATGTTTCCAGCAGAGTGGACAAGGGAGAACCAGTTGATGTGGTATATTTGGACTTTCATAAGGCTTTCGACAAGGTCCCACACAAGAGATTAATGTGCAAAGTTAAAGCACATGGGATTGGGGGTAGTGTGCTGACGTGGATTGAGAACTGGTTGTCAGACAGAAAGCAAAGAGTAGGAGTAATTGTGTACTTTTTAGAATGGCAGGCAGTGACTAGTGGGGTACCGCAAGGTTCTGTGCTGGGGCCCCAGCTGTTTACATTGTACATTAATGATTTAGACGAGGGGATTAAATGTAGTATCTCCAAATTTGCGGATGACACTAAGTTGGGTGGCAGTGTGAGCTGAGAGGAGGATGCTATGAGGCTGCAGAGTGACTTGGATAGGTTAGGTGAGTGGGCAAATGCATGGCAGATGAAGTATAATGTGGATAAATGTGAGGTTATCCACTTTGGTGGTAAAAACAGAGAGACAGACTATTATCTGAATGGTGACAGATTAGGAAAAGGGGAGGTGCAACGAGACCTGGGTGTCATGGTACATCAGTCATTCAAGGTTGGCATGCAGGTACAGCAGGCAGTTAAGAAAGCAAATGGCATTTTGGCCTTCATAGCGAGGGGATTTGAGTACAGGGGCAGGGAGGTGTTACTACAGTTGTACAGGGCCTTGGTGAGGCCACACCTGGAGTATTGTGTACAGTTTTGGTCTCCTAACTTGAGGAAGGACATTCTTGCTATTGAGGGAGTGCAGCGAAGGTTCACCAGACTGATTCCTGGGATGGCGGGACTGACATATCAAGAAAGACTGGATCAACTGGGCTTGTATTCACTGGACTTCAGAAGAATGAGAGGGGATCTCATAGAAACGTTTAAAATTCTGATGGGTTTAGACAGGTTAGATGCAGGAAGAATGTTCCCAATGTTGGGAAAGTCCAGAATCAGGGGTCACAGTCTAAGGATAAGGGGTAAGCCATTTAGGACCGAGATGAGGAGAAACTTCTTCACCCAGAGATTGGTGAACCTGTGGAATTCTCTACCACAGAACGTTGTTGAAGCCAATTCACTAAATATATTCAAAAAGGAGTTAGATGTAGTCCTTACTACTCGGGGGATCAAGGGATATGGCAAGAAAGCAGGAATGGGGTACTAAAGTTGCATGTTCAGCCATGAACTCATTGAATGGCGGTGCAGGCTCGAAGGGCCGAATGGCCTACTCCTGCACCTATTTTCTATGTCTATGTCTATGCTTTCTGTCCCTTAGCCAATTTCATATCCATGCAATCACTGCCTCTTTAATTCCATTTTGCTAACAAGTCTATTATATTTTACTTTATCAAATGCCTTTTGAAAGTCCATATACACATCATCAACCACACAACCCTCATCCACCCTCTTTGTTACTTCATCAAAGAATGCAATCAAGTTAGTCAAACATGATTTGCCTTTCACAAATGCATGCTGACTTCCATTTATTTACCCATATTTTTCCAAGTGCCAATTAATTTTGCCCCAAATTAATGTCTCTAAAAGTTTCCTCACCACTGATGTTGGGCTATTTGGCCTGTAATTGCCAGGTATATCTTGCTCTCCTTTTATGAACAAGGGTGTAACATTTGCAGTCCTCCAGTCCTCTGGCTCCGCTCCCATATCTAAGGAGGATTGAAAGATTGTGGCCAGAGCCTCCGCAATTTCCGCCATTAGCAACCTATGATGCATCCCCTCCAGACTGGGTGACTTTTCTACTTTGAATGCTGCCAACCTTTTAAATACCTCCTCTTCATCTATTTTTATGCTATCCAATTGATCTACTACCTCCTCCTTTACCATGACATTGGCAGCATCCTCTTTTGTGAAGACAGATGCAAAGTACTTATTTCGTATATCAGCCGTACCTTCTGCCTCCAGGAGATAATCTTTTTCGTCCCTAATCGGCCCCACCCTTTCTTTGGTGACCCTTTTGTTATTTATGTGAGTTCCCTTTTATGTTACCTGCTAATCTTTTCTCGTACACTCTCCTTGCCGCTCTTATTTCCTTTTTCAGTTCTCCCCTGTCCTTTTTGTGTTCAGCTTGGTTCTCTACTGAATTATGAACCCAACATTTATCATAAGCTTCCTTTTTCTGTTTCATTTTAATCTCTCTATCTTTAGTCATCCAGCGAGCTCTAGCTTTGAATGCCCTTCCTTTCTCCCTTGTGGGACTGTGTAGTCTGTACCTGAACTATCTCCTCATTGAAGGCCTCCAGTTACTCATTTACTGTTTCACCTGCCAACTCACTGAAATTAGCCTTCCTCCAGTTGAACATTTTTACATTTGATTTTTCCTTGTCTTTCATAACTACTCTAACCCTAATGATATTGTCATCACTATTTCCCAACTGCTCTCTCACCGAAACATGCACCACTTGCACCACTACATTCCCAGAGGTAACTCCAGCACCGCTTCCTTTCTTCTTGGGTTGGTAACATACTGATCTCGAAAGTTCTCTTGTACATATTTCAGGAATTTCTCCCCTCTTTGCCCATTACACTGTTATTTGCCCAATCTATATTAGGATAATTGAAGTTCCCCACTATCACTACTCTAAGGTTCTTGCATCTTTCTACAATTGGCCAGCAAATTTGCTCCACTATCTCCTTCCCACTATTTGGTGGCCTATAGTATACACACAGCAGTGTAATAGCTCCTCTATTTTTCCTTAATTCTGACCAAATAGCTTCTGTCTTTGAACCCTCAAGTATATCATCCCTTTCTAATGCAGTAATAGTTTCTTTGATCAACACTGCCATTCCCACCCACACCTTTTCTTCCTTCCCCGCTGTTCGAAATACATTGTAGCCAGCAATATTAAGAGCCCATTCCTCCCCTTGTTTAGGTCAGGTCTCTGTTACTGCCAGTACAGGTTGAACCTCTCTTATCCGGGACTCCCGTATCCGGCCCCACCCCTTGTCCGGGACCATTCCCGGTCGCTGGGTGGCGCATGTGCAGAACGCGGCCGGTCAAGGTCCTACTCACCAATATAATCTTTCTCCGCAATCGGCTGCCTCCTCCTCGTCACTGCTGGAACTCCTGCAATCACAGACCTCAGGCTGGCTGCTCCTCCCCACAGCACTCCCTCTGGGAGGTCGGCTGACTCTTCTGTGTCCACCGGGGCCCCCTGGCTCTTCGGGGCCCGCCGACTCTTTGAGGCCCCCTGCACACTGATTGGCTGACTGACTGATATACACACTTACCCCAACAACAGCACTTAAGGGCGCAGTCCACCTAAACACGTGACCTCCCCTTAACTGGCAAAATGACAGGACCGGAATCAATGTCCTAGGGGGTGTGTTTGCTAGTGCTGTTGGGGAGGGGTTAAACTAATGTGGCAGGGGGATGGAACCTATGCAGGGAGAGAGAGGGAAGTAAAATGGGGGCAGAAGCAAAAGATAGAAAGAAGAAAAGTAAAAGTGGAAGGCAGAGAAACCCAAGGCAAAAATCAAAAAGGGTCACATTACAGCAAAATTCTAAAGGGACAAAGTGTTAAAAAGACAAGCCTGAAGGCTCTGTGCCTCAATGCGAGGAGTATTCGTAATAAGCTGGATGAATTAACGGTGCAGGTAGCTATTAACGAATATGATATAATTGGGATTACGGAGACATGGCTTCAGGGTGACCAAGGCTGGGAACTCAACATCCAGAGGTATTCAACATTCAGGAAGGAGAGACAGAAAGGAAAAGGAGGCGGGGTAGCGTTGCTGGTTAAAGAGGAAATTAACGCAATAGTAAGGAAGGACATTAGCTTGGATGATGTGGAATCTGTATGGGTAGAACTGCGGAATACCAAAGGGCAGAAAACACTAGTGGGAGTTGTGTACAGACCACCAAACAGTATAGTCAGGTTGGGGACAGCATCAAACAAGAAATTAGCGTACAGCAGTTATGGGCGACTTTAATCTACATATCGATTGGGCTACCAAACTGGTAGAAATACGGTGGAGGAGGATTTCCTGGAGTGCATAAGGGAAGGTTTTCTAGACCAATATGTCGAGGAACCAACTAGAGGGCTGGCCATCCTAGACTGGGTGATGTGTAATGAGAAAGGACTAATTAGCAATCTTGTTGTGCGAGGCCCCTTGGGGAAGAGTGACCATAATATGGTAGAGTTCTTTATTAAGATGGAGAGTGACACAGTTAATTCAAAGACTTAGGGTCCTGAACTTAAGGAAAGGTAGCTTTGATGGTATGAGACATGAATTGGCTAGAATAGACTGGCAAATGATACTTAAAAGGTTGGCGGTGGATAAGCAATGGCAGACATTTAAAGATCACATGGATGAACTTGAACAATTGTACATCCCTGTCTGGAGTAAAAATAAAACGGGATAAGTGGCTCAACCGTGGCTAACGAGGGAAATTAGGGATAGTGTTAAATCCAAGGAAGAGGCATATAAATTGACCAGAAAAAGCAGCAAACCTGAGGACTGTGAGAAATTTAGAATTTAGAGGAGGGCAAAAGGTTTAATCAGGAGGGGGAAAATATGAGCGGAAGCTTGCAGGGAACATAAAAACTGACTGCAAAAGCTTCTATAGATATGTGAAGAGAAAAAGGTTAGTGAAGAAAAACGTAGATCCCTTGCAGTCAGAATCAGGTGAATTTATAATGGAGAACAAAGAAATGGCAGACCAATTGAACAAATACTTTGGTTCTGTCTTCACTAAGGAAGACACAAATAACCTTCTGGAAATACAAGGGGACCGAGGGTCTAGCGAGAAGGAGGAACTGAAGGAAATCCTTATTAGTCAAGAAATTGTGTTCGGGAAATTGATGGGATTGAAGGTCGATAAATCCCCAGGGCCTGATAGGTTGCATCCCAGAGTACTTAAGGAAGTGGCCCTAGAAATAGTGGATGCATTGGTGATCATTTTATTCTATTGACTCTGGATCAGTTCCTTTGGACTGGAGGGTAGCTAATGTAACACCACTTTTTTAAAAAAGGAGGGAGCGAGAAAACAGGGAATTATAGACTGGTTAGCCTGACATCGGTGGTGGGGAAAATGTTGGAATCAATTATTCAAGATGAAATAGCAATGACAGGATCGGTCCAAGTCAGCATGGATTTATGAAAGGGAAATCATGCTTGACAAATCTTCTAGAATTTTTTGAGGATGTATCTAGTAGAGTGGACAAGGGAGAACCCCATATGACTACTTGTGCCTGCAGCTCACCAACCTTATTTACCACACTCCAGGCATTTACACACATGCAGTCTAAATCCACCTCGCATTTCCCCCCCTATCTAATCCCTCCTCTTTCTGAAGTGCTCTTCAATCTAATGCTATCTGTCTCTCCTCGTCCTCTGTGCATCATCTATCCCCTCTCTATCGTCCAGCTGTGGCTCAGTGGGTAGCACACTTGTCTCTGAGCCAGAAGGTTGTGGGTTCAAGTCCCACTCCAGGGACTTGAGCACATAAATTTAGGCTAACACTCAGTGCATTGCTGAGGGAGTGCCGCACTGTTGGAGGTGCCGCCTCTCAGGTGGACGTAAAAGATCCCATGGTACTTTTTCGAAGAAGAGCAGGGGAGTCATCCCCAGTGTCCTGGCCAATATTTATCCATCAATCAACATAACAAAAACAGTTTATCACATTGCTGTTTTTGGAAGCTTGCTGCTGCGTTTCCCACATTACAACAGTGACTACCCTCCAAAAGTACTTCATAGTCTGTAAAGCATTTTGAGATGTCTGGTGGTCGTGAAAGGCGCTATATAAATGTAAGTCTTTTGGTTTTTTTTATTGCTTCATCCTAGCCCTTCCCCTGCCAAACTAATGATAAATGTCGAGGCAAATTTAAATGATATGCAGTTTAAATTCGACAATCATTATCATGGAGAGGATATAGAATTCAAAACTCATCTTGGGATTGAACTAGAGCCCCAGGTTACAACAGTCTATTTCATCCTGAGACACGACAGAATGGGGTCAGTGATGAAGGAGTGGTATTTGTGGTGCATGGCTGAAAACAATAGCTTTGGTCTTACTCGTGTTTAGCTGGAGGAAGTTAGTACTCTTCCAAGAATGGCTGTTGGGCAAGCAGTCTGACAGTATAGAGGCAGTAGAGGGGGTCATAGAATCAGAGAAATTTACAGCACGGAAGAAGGCCATTTCGGCCCATCGTGTCCGCGCCGGCCGACCAAGAGCTTATCTAGCCTAATCCCACTTTCCAGCTCTTGGTCCGTAACCCTGTAGGTTACGGTACTTTAAATGTACATCCAAGTATCTTTCAAATGTGGTGCGGGTTCCTGTCTCTACCACCCTTTCAGGCAGTGAGTTCCAGACCCCCGCCACCCTTTGGGTGAAGAAATTCCCCCTCGGATCTCCTCTAAACCTCCTCCCAATTATTTTAAATCTATGCCCCCTGGTTGTTGACCCCTCTGTCAAGGGAAACAAGTCCTTCCTATCCACTCTATCCAGGCTCCTCATAATGTTATACACCTCAATCAGGTCTCCCCTCAGCCTCCTCTGTTCCAAAGAAAACATACCCAGCATCTCCAATCTTTCCTCATAGCCAAAATTCTCCAGTCTAGGCAACATTCTTATAAATCTCCTCTGCACCCTTTCCAGTGCAGTCACATCTTTCCTGTAATGTGGTGACCAGAACTGCTCTCAGTACTCTAACCAGTGTTTTATACAGTTCAAGCATAACCTCCTTGCTCTTGTATTCCATGTCTCGACTTATAAAGGCAAGTATTCCATATGCCTTCTTAACCACCTTATTTACCTGGCCTGCTACCTTCAGGAATCTGTGTGGACCTCTACACTTTTCAGTGTAGTACCATTTAATGGGGCCAAGTTTCGGCCTGAGTTGCTCCTGTTTTTTTGGAGCAACTGGTTTAGAATGGAGTATCTTAGAAATTGCAATTCTCGGCATTTAGTTTGCTCCAGTTCTAGTCAGTTAGAACAGTTTCAGTTTGGAACAGATTTTTTTTTTCAAAAGGGGGCGTGTCCAGCCACTTACGCCCGTTTTGAAAGTTTGGGCAGTGAAAACTTACTCCAAACTAACTTAGAATGGAGTAAGTGTAGATTTTTGTACGCTCAGAAAAACCTTGTCTACACTTAGAAAATCAGGCGTAGGTTACAAATCAGGCGTAGGGAATGGGGGAGAGAGGGGGGGTTTAAAAGGAAGTTTACAAACATTAAACATTTCAGTTTTACAAATAAAGAGCCATTATCAATAATAAATGATAAAAACATCAATAAATCAACCAATAAATCAATCAAAAAAAATTAATAAGAAATAAAAAATTTTTAAATCAATAAATAAAACATTTTCTACTTACCGACTGCAGCACCAGGAGCCCTCCAACAGCGTGCTGGGATCCCCCCCCCCCCCCCAGTGTGTCTCTGTCAGTGTCTCTATCTCTCTGTCTGTCTGTCTGTGTGTGTCTCTCACTCTCTGTCTGTCAGTGTCTGTGTTTCTGACAGCGACGGAAGGGGGGGGAGAAGAAGGGGGGGAGGAGAAGAGGGGAGGAGAAAGGGGGAAGGGGAGGGGGGAAGGGGAGGGGGGTGAAGGGGGAAGGAGGCTGAACGGGCCGGGCCCAAGATTTCGGGCAGGGCCCGTCCCCAGCACAAGATTTACAGGTAGGTGGCGTCGGGTCGGGGGGAGCGCGGGTCAGGTCGGGTGGGCTGAGGGAGGTCGGGTCCTGTCTGGGGTGGGGGGGGGGCGGTGGTCGGGAACAGGGGTCGGGTCGGGGATGGGGGGGCGATGGAGGAGGGAGTTCGGGTCGGGGGGGGGTTGGGGGGAGAAGGGAGAGGGAGGGAGGGAGCGCGGGTCCGGGGATGGGGTGGGAGGGAGGGAGGGGCGGTTCGGTTCGGGTCGGCGGGGGCGGGGGGAGGAGAGGGAGGGTGCGCGGGTCCGGGGATGGGGTGAGAGGGAGGGAGGGGCGGTTCGGTTCAGATCGGGGGGGGGGGGGAGAGGGAGGGAGGGTCGGTTCGGGGCGGGGAGGGGGAGGTCAGGTTGGGTCGGGTCGGGTGGCGGGGGAGCGGTCGGGAGGTCGGGTCGGGGGGGTGGTGGGTGGGAGTGAGGTCGGTTCGGTTCGGGTCGGCGGGGGGGGAAGGGAGGGAGAGGGAGGTCGAGTGGGCGGGGGGGGGGGGGGGAAGCGCAGGTCCGGTCCGGTGAGGGGGAAGCGGGAGTCAGGTCGGGAGGAAGCAGGAGCTGGGTGTGGGAGGCAGCCTTATGCATGCAGCCCCAGTGAGGCCATTCGGCCAGGGCTAGGGGCTGCGTGCTTCGGGCCCCTCCCACACAGTTTTGGGCGCCTGGAGCTACTGCACATGCGCGCCCACTGTAGCGCGCATGTGCAGAGGTCCCGGCACTGTTTTCAGCGCAGGGACCTGGCTCCGCCCCCCACAGCTCGTGCTGCGCCGCGCCCGGTTCCACGGGGCCTACAGGGAGCTGGAGAATCTGTAAGTTTTTTTTAGGCGCACTTTGTGGCGCGAGAAACGGGCGTCCAGGTCGGGGCTGCGCTGTTCTAGGCGCGGCCCGAAACTTGGGCCCAATGTGTATTCCCTTGCCTTGTTGGACCTCCCAAAATGCATTACCTCACACTTATCCGGATTGAATTCTATTTGCCACTGTTGTGCCCACCTGACCAGTATATTGATATCTTCCTGCAGTCCGCAGCATTCTTCTTCGTTATCAACCACACAACCTATTTTAGTGTAATCTGAAAACTTCTTATTCATACCCCCAACATTTAAGTCCAAGTCGTCGATATACAAAGCAAGGGACCAGCACTGAGCCCTGCGGAACCCCACTTGATACAGCCTTCCGCTCACAAAACCACCTATTACCCTTTGCTTCCTGCTTCCGAGATAATTTTGGATCCAACTTGCCACTTTGCCCTGGATCCCATGGGCTATTACTTTTGTGACCAGTCTGTCATGTGGGACCTGATCAAAAGCTTTGCTAAAATCCATGTACATTACATCATACGCACTGCCCTCATCGATTCTCCTGGTTTCCTCCTCGAAAAATTCAGTCAAGTTAGTCAGACACGACCTTCTCTTGACAAATCCACGCTGATTGTCCTTGATTAATCCACTTCTTTCCAAATTTATCCTGTCCCTCGAGATTTTTCCAATAATTTTCCCACCACTGAAGTTAGGTTGACTGGCCTGAAATTACTTGATCTATCCCTTTCTCCCTTTTTAAACATCAGTGTACATTTTTAAGATGACCCCTCTCTGCTGACGATGCCAAGGGCCAGCATGTAGATGAGGAAGAGGAGGGTGCCAAAGATGGATCCTGGGTGGTAGCGGTGGTGGAAGGGTTTCTAGCCATGGTATTCTGCCCCTCTTCAGTACTTCAGTTTATATCCTGTGCATGATACATAATTAAAATTTACATCGGAAAAGTCTAAAATAAAGCAGAAAATGTTGGAAATACATTGCAGGTGTCAGCATTTGAGAGAAAAGACAGGCTAAAATTTTGGATGACGGATCTTCAGCAGAACTGAATAATGAATTGATAAAAGTTGGATATAAATTTTAGCTTTAAATGGGAACTAAATTGATGTGTTGTTGCATATTGCTTTCAGTGCTGACGCAGTGCAACATTCCTCGCCATGATGTAATTTTCAGTAAATATAAAGAATATTTCAGTGGTCTTCATCATCATAGGCAGTCCCTCGGAATCGAGGAAGACTTGCTTCCACTCTAAAAATGAGTCCTTAGGTGGCTGAATAGTCCAATACGAGAACCACAGTCCGTGTCACAGGTGGGACAGATAGTCATTGAGGGAAAGGGTAGGTGGGACTGGTTTGCCACACGCTCTTTCCACTGCCTGCGCTTGATTTGTTCATGCTCTCGGCAAGGAGATTCGAGATGCTCAGCGCCCTCCTGGATGTACTTCCTCCACTTAGGGCAGTCTTTGGTCAGGGACTCCCAGGTGTTATAGTACAGTGCACCATGCAGTTCCATTATCCCTGGATCACAACCCAGATATTACAATTTGAAAGATCTGTATTTTGATATGTCTTCCAAATAATTCCCAGCTGTTTCTGTAATTTTGTGTCACATTGATTCTTCAACTCTGGGTTTCTGATCTTCCTCAGGTTGCAATATGAAGGAGCCATTCTGCGATTCAAACCCATGCAAGAACGGAGGCACGTGCATGGTTATCTGGGAGACCTTTCTCTGTGAATGCCCTCTGGGGTTTGGAAGCAAGGACTGTGGACAAGGTAAGCCATAGCTGAGAGATTATGGCATTGTGTGGACAAGAAAGGCAGAGTCAAATAATGAGCATTTGAATATTTTTTGTGTTTTTTTTGTAACAACATTTCTATTTTCAGACACCCGAGCCTATCAAACTTGCACTGTGGGTTTCAGTGGTTCAAACCAATAATATGCTGCTGACTAAAGTAATCATGTTCATAGAAGCAACTGTTAGAGTTTATATACATCCCTGGTGGCACAGTTCATTGAGGCATTAATGCACTGTGGAGTAGAACTGCAAAATGTGACTCTTCCAAACTATAATTCGCTAACCTATTACTATTGCACATTTTCTGATGGCAAGTTAGATTAGTATTGACGGGGCTGGAAGAGGGATTGGGGATGAATAGAATTTAAAGAGTTTTCAAAATTTGCTTTGGTACAGGAAGACTCTATATTATGAAATACTCTAACATAGAAAAATAAAAAATAGGTGCAGGAGCAGGCCATTCAGCCCTTCGAGCCTGCCCCACCATTCAATATAATCATGGCTGATCATGCATAAGGGTAAGGTGTTGTATTACTTGAAACAAGGGTTTGAAACAAGTCATTTAATATGTTTATAAAAAGGCTTGTATAATCAAAAGCATGATGACTTGAATTGTATTCACTGTAGTGATTATATTTATCTGTATACCTCAATGTCCCTAGTACTAATGCGCATTTCCTTTGTATTGTGGAGTCTACATTTCAGCATGTCTTCTGGTACATCATAAGTATATGGCTCACGATTTCCATTTTATGTTGAGGACATCCAGGTCACTAACGCATATCTCATCACTGAATCTGCATTGTTGAAGTATTTTCCTGTAAAAATGTAGTATGTAGTGGCAATCTTGTCATTTTTATTTCTCTTTCCTGTATGTTTCTTTGCAGTGATGCACCATCCCTACCATTTCCTTGGAAATAGTTTGCTATCCTGGGATTTTAAGAATGAGGTGAAGATCTCTATTCCATGGTTCCTTGGGCTTATGTTTCGAACACGTCACACTGAGGCCATGCTGGTCCAGGCTCATGCTGGACAGTACACCACCATTGTTTGCCAGGTATTATACCATAATGTGCTTCTGCCATTCAATTCAGAGCTCTTTCACTTCACTTACAGTCAGCTTTGGAGCGATTTCCCACAGTCGCAATGGCTCCATGGGTTCAGAGTCAGGTAGTTTACCCAAGTTCATGTTGACCAGATATTCCTACCTGCATATCTGCTCACCACATACCCAAGAAACCACATACAACATCATTAGTTCTCTCTGACACACGTGCACTTGTGTCCACACATCTACATGCATCCCTAACTGTAAAACTGGCACTGGCACTTGTAAACAAGGGTTAGCAGCTGCACTTTTGATGTTGTCCCTTAATCAGTTTATCTATGTTAAAAGTATGGGTTGAGAACTTTAACCCATCAAATTTTTGATATTAATTGTCCCTTTCTTAGGATTAAGGACAGAAGAACAGGTACAAATTAAATAAACTGGGATTGGTAAATCAGGAGACATGTTCTCTCTGCCTGAAGATGTTACTACCTCTTTACAGAGCGACATTATGAAAAATGTGTTAGCCTACCTGTCCTCCCTTTGGGGAACAGTACATGATAAAAGCGGTATCCTTGACATGGAGTCTCCTCGCCTGCCTGCCTGCACGCAAAGAGGATGGTTTCGAAGGGCCTTGGTTTTTGTATGAAGGCAGATAATCAAGGAGTAGCTGGCCTTGGAGTGACATTGTAATTACTAAAAACTTTTGAGCAGATTGCCCAAACTCTCTTCACTTCGGACCCTCACAGCCGCTATTGAGAGAAAATATTCTTCTTGACTTAAACCCATGTCTCTGAGATGAATAGAATAATGTTCAAAACCAATAATCCTGCAAGTTTCATGCAGATAAATAAATGGATTTACATTTTATTCTTGTCTGGGGTTTTCCCCCTCTTTGTGTTTTCTTCCCTTGATGACTTTAAATGTAGTCTTTATGCTAAGATATGTAATAAGTTTATTTAGGGCACCAGGACTGATGCACACCTATACAGCTGTGATGTTCCCTTGTTGTGCATACAGTGCTAGCACACATGTTCACATGCATATGGGTTTACATTATGAGTGCACAATTTCACACTTGTGCCTTGTATCCTAGAATCATAGAATAATATAGTACAGAAGGAGGCCATTTGCCCCATTGTGCCTGTGCCGGCTGTGTGGTAGAGCTATCCAGCTAGTCCCACTCCCCTCTTTTCCCATAGCCCTGTAAATTTTTTTACATTCAAGTATTTATCCAATTCCCTTTTGAAAGTTGCTATTGAATCTGCCACCACCACCCTTTCAAGCAGTGCATTCCATATCAGAACAACTCGCTGTGTTTAAAAAAAATTTTTCCTCATGTCACCTCTGAATCATCTTTAAACCTGTGTCCTCTGGTTACTGACCCTTCTGCCAGTGGAAACAGTTTCTCCTTATTTACTCGATCTAAACCGTTCATGATTTTGAACACCTCTATTAAATCTCCTCTTAACCTTCTCTGCTCTAAGGAGAACAACCTCAGCATCCCCAGTCTTTCCACATAACTGAAGTTCCTCATCACTGGTACCATTCTAGTAAATCTCCTCTGCAGCTTCTCTAAGCACTTGGCATCCTTCTTAAAGTGTGGTGCCCAGAATTGAACACAATCAGCATAAGGTTTAGCATAACTTCCTTGATTTTGTACTCTATGCCTCTATTTATAAAGCCAAGGATCCCATATGCTTTTTACACACTTCAGTTTGTGCCTTGTGTCCTGCATCACTAATGGATACCTCACTATTGGAGAAGATTTTCTTTGAATGCTATTTCTAGCAAAATTGTAAACTCAATCTTTTATAATGCACTTACGATTTTATTAGAAATAGCAAATGTAACAATTCTTTCTCCTATGTATGCCAGGTGAGATGAGGAGAATTTCTTTTATGCAGCAAGTTATTATGGAATGCACTGCCGAAAGGATACTGGAAACAATTTAATAGTAACTTTCAAAAGGAAATTGGAGAAATATTTGAAGGGGAGAAAATTGCAGGGCAATGGGGAAAAAGCAGCGGAGTGGGACTAATTGGATAGCTCTTTCAAAGAGCCGGCACAGACACGATGGGCCGAATGACTTCCTTCTGTGCTGTAAGATTCTATAATTCTATGTCCCTTGTTTTATATTTTTTTTTACTGACACGCATCTCAGTGGTTTGCAGGCTCGAGGTTGTGAACAGCTGGAATGGATTGCAGATAGGATATTTCAGGCTAGGGCACTTTACTCATTTAAGAAACAGCTGGATACTGCGATGGGAAGTTGGTAGGATTTGTATCCTGGAAGGCTGCGATCATTCAGCTGGGCTGAATCGATCTTGCAATTTGTTTCAGTTTGTACTAACCAGTGAAAATTTGTGACGGTGCCTTTACTATATTGACCATATAATGTGCTTTTTGTTCAACTGTTTTTCAATTGCAGTCTGAATAATAATTTACTTGTTCGAAGAGGGCGAGAGATCACTTTGTCCAGCAGATTTCTTCCATGACTCCCAGAAGCAGTGGAAGGCACCAGCTCAGTAAATTAACCAAATGGTGCAAGATAATTAGGCAGTAACATGTTTATATGAAGAGGACTTTTAAACCTTTCATTTCAAAAGACAGTGTCATTATGGTTGTTAGAATGCCTTCAGAATACTAATAAGCTGTTGCCTCCATTCCTCACTGTTGCTATTGGAAATTATTTCTACAATCAGTGACACAGTTCAAACAGACTCCTCGGCACGCAGTGTTGATTCAACTTAACCCGTTATTCCAATTGCCACAATGGGGCCCTTCTTATCCCCAGCAACATCAATTCAAAGTGTGATGTGATCAGCAAAAAGAACCCTGTCGCTTTTGCTGGACAATTTGTCACGCTTCCACCTGTGGTTCACTCAACGGACCGTCTCGGTGACAGCTGCCAGTACATGTCGCCACATTTCCTGCTGCTCGCTTGAATACAAAGCATATTATTTAATCACTGTAGTAAAACCATCTTCAGCAATTTTCATTTATTACCATATGCTCATAATGAAGTAATTGGCTTTGAAATTGCATCACGCAGCGCTCATTTTTTGGGTACTGCTCGGACACCTATGGACCCAAAATCGCGGGCAGGAACTGCGCGCACACTTCAGGCCGGAAGTGTGCCACCTATCATATTGGGTAAGGACAAATAAGGTCATCCTTAACCATGCCAGATGCAAACGTATATCCTTTGCATATGCAAATAAGAGGACTAAAGCCTGTTAGAGGTCCCCTCTTCAAGATTGGTTTGCCCTGACGCCGCCAGTGCCATGGTGGGCTGCACTTGCACACTAGCCCTTCAGATCACCTGCAACAAAGAAGGTAAGCAACTTAACTGAATGTGGAGCCAGGAGAGTCCGCCCTGACTCCACATTGAAGCACCCTCCCAATTGCTGCCGTTCCCGACCCCCAGCCCTTGCGACTCTAGGCTCCCCGAACCTAGCTCGATCTGACCCTGACCCCAGTTACTGAGGACTGTTGTAACATTAGCAACAACCTGATTTTTCTCCGATGTATTACGCCACACAATGAGGTACAAAGTCCAACATCAAGGATGCCTCGGACCTCACCATTCTGACAAGACTTTTACCTTGCATCCCTTGCACACTTGATAACGGGTGCTTCCGAATTTCTGATCCTCTATGTATTTTATTGTAGGGACTATCACTTTAATAACTTTATTTAAAGCACTAAGTACACATTCTAGGATTGGGATCATCTTTGAAACTGAAGGGAATTCACCACAGTCATGGATAAGTTGTTGGTGGGCAACATCTTTAATGACTCAATCCTTTTGTCACTGAGGATAACATACCATTTGTCCACCCAATTATATCGATATCATACAGCACTGATTTGATTATCATTTCTTCATTTAGGGCGTTACTGTTCTGTAGAGGGTGATGCGATCAGCAAAGAGAACAATGTCACTTTTGATGGCATCACTAGGTCATCAATGAAACCAAACGTCAGCCAAATGCAGACTTCTCTCGGGCTTTTGTGCAACTGTTGTAATAACCAGGCAACATCTGTTTAACATCTACTTGTGTCTGAAGCCTTTGAAGAAGTATATTGAGTACAGCAGCTCACCAGATGAGAGACTGACTTCTCAAGGTGGAGATGATACATAAAACTGATGGTTGAAGGTTGTTGCTTGTGCCTGTTATCAATAGGATCACTGCATTTCTGGACAATGAGATTGAGAACTTCACAGTTAGTTTTGAAGTCAAATTGGTTACTGCATAGCACGTGCTTTTGAGTGGACCATATCATTTTGTGTCACTTCCTGTTCCTAAACATCTCTTCATTTTTATTTAGTGTTCTACATTTTCTCAGTGCCCACCTCTCTCTCTCACCACTGCAGTTGCAGTATTTTCCCATCCACTTGACTTTTGGCTCATGAAACCTAATTGCACCTCAAGTAAATGCTCTTAAATAGTTGCCATTTAAAGATGCCCGTACATTTGCACATTTGATCAAATCATAGTTAGTTTGCTTGTAGAGTACACTGCTATTCCCTAAAGGGCAGTGAAATAGACACTAATGATTACTTGCAAGTGATTTGTTTTGTGGTGTGACAGACAGAACAAATTCTACTTGTTTGACAACAAAAATAATTATCCCTTTTGGAAGCAGAAAGGAAACCACTTTGATTGTTGCACATATTGTGGGACAATGCCATTATTCTGGTAAAGGCTTTTCCTCAGTCTTAATTAGGTGCAGCACATAGTACTCCTGGTCCCAACAGTGCGAACAACACTTCAACTACATGTCAGGTCACTCCACCATCAACATGACTATTAACAGTGAAAAAGGCGGTTCAACACAACATTTTACACGGCCTTTAATCTGGAAATGCCTTTGTATCTGTTTACTGTAAGCCCTGTCGCTGCTGCTAGTAAAGCTGGGTGTTACAGTGAAGGATCTGCAGTAGTTGTATAACAATACCACTATCTGTATTATGTTGTGTTGTAGAGATCTTCAATACAGTATCAACAGAATTATGACAACTGCAATTCACATCAGTGTCAACTTCATCACCAATTTGTGCTACACTGATGCTTTCATTTTGATAATGTTGTCTGGTGCATCAACTGATAACCACATTTGGGCTCTCTTGCAATGCTCTTAACTCCTTTTTACAGCAAAAGGGTAGATTTTATTGATTTGTTCACGGTATGTGGGCATTGGTAGCAAAGCCAGCATTTATTGTCCATCCCGAATTGCACTTGAGAAGGTGGTAGTGAGCCACCTTCTAGAATCGCTTCAGTACGCCCACAGTGCTGACTTTGTCATAGCGGTTTGGTACAACTGAGTGGTTTGCTAGGCCATTTCAGAGGGCAGTTAAGAGTCAATCACATTGTTGTGGGTCTGGAGTCATATATAGGCCAGACCGGGTTAGGACGGCAAGTTTTAATTCCAAATTTATTTAATTAACGGAATTAAAATTCCCCCAGCTGCCATAGTGGGATTTGAACTCATTCGTATCTCCTTCAAACTGAAACATCCAAAATTATGCACAACATGAATGGGATAACTGTTGTGTATCTGTAAAGCATGCACTCCCATGTTCCACCACCAGGGAGCTCATCCCCTGAAGTCCAAAGGAATCCCAGCATCCCCTGGGAGCACTGTATATAAGCCGGCCCCTAAGGCCTGTTCCTCACTCTGGAGTGTCTTATTAAAGACTGAGGTCACCGTTACTTTAACCTCTCTGTGTGCAGTCTCATCTGTGTTAGGAACACAATAACTGGCGACGAGAATACGAATCCAACGCAAAGATGCAGCAAACTGGGCATCCTGGAGAAGTTCTCGGAGGGTGAGGACTGGGAAGCCTATGTTGAACGGCAAGACCAGTACTTTGTAGCCAATGAGCTGGACAGAGAAGGAAGCGCTGCAAAAAGGAGAGCGGTCCTCCTCACAGTCTGCGAGGCACCGACCTACAGCCTCATGAAGAATCTTCTGGCTCCGGTGAAACCCACAGATAAGTCGTATGAGGAGCTGTGTACGCTGGTTCAGGAGCATCTTAACCCGAGGGAGAGCGTGCTGATGGCGAGGTATCAGTTCTACACATGCCAGCGATCTGAAGGTCAGGAAGTGGCGAGCTACGTCACCGAGCTAAGGCGACTTGCAGGATAATGTGAGTTTGATGGCTACCTGGAGCAAATGCTCAGAGACTTTTTTGTACTGGGCATTGGCCACAGGACCATCCTACGAAAACTTTTGACTGTAGAGACACCGACCCTCAGTAAGGCGATTGCAATAGCACAGGCGTTTATGTCCACCAGTGATAACACCAAACAAATCTCTCAGCACACAAGTGCTAGCAATGTTCATAAATTAACTGGAACTGTGTTTGCGAGCAGAAATGTACAGGGCAGAACCCACGAGTCTGCAACTGCCAGCAGGCCTCAGGTGACCCAGATGACTCAGAGTCCCCAACAAAGGATGACTGCAAGGCAATTCACACCTTGTTGGCGTTGTGGAGGTTTCCATTCAGCCTATTCATGCCGCTTCAAAGGGTATGTTTGCAAGAGCTGTGGAACAATGAGGCACCTCCAATGAGCTTGCAAACGAGCTGCATGCTCTGCAAAACCTGCTAACCACCACCTGGCACAGGAAGATCGGTCCATGATGGATCAAAGCAATTTCGAGCCTCAGAGAGAGGAGGCAGATGCTGAAGTACACGGGGTGCACACATTTTCGACGAAATGTCCACCTATAATTCTAAACGTAAAATTGAATGGCTTACCCGTAGCCATGGAACTGGACACTGGCGCTAGCCAATCCATCATGAGTAAAAAGATGTTTGAGAGACTGTGGTGCAACAAGGCATTCAGACCAGCTCTGAGCCCCATCCACACGAAACTGAGAACGTACACCAAAGAGCTTCTCACTGTCCTGGGCAGCGCCATGGTCAAGGTCACCTACGAGGGCACGGTGCACGAACTGCCACTCTGGATGGTCCCACACTGCTTGGAAGGAGGAGCTGGCTGGGCAAAATCCGCTGGAACTGGGATGACATCCGAGCGCTATCACATGTCGATGAGGCCTCATGTTCTTAACAAATTTCCTTCCCTTTTTGAGCCAGGCATTGGAAACTTTTCCGGGATGAAGGTGCGGATCCACTTGGTCCCAGAGGCACGACCCATTCACCACAAGGCGCGAGCGGTACCTCACATGATGAGGGAGAGAGTGGAAATCGAGCTGGACAGGCTGCAACGCGAGGGCATCATCTCCACAGTGGAATTCAGCGAGTGGGCCAGCCCGATTGTTCCAGTATTCAGAAGTGTTGGCACGGTCAGGATTTGCGGCGATTATAAAGTAACTATTAATCGTTTCTTGCTACAGGACCAATACCTGCTACCTAAGGCAGACGACCTATTTGCGACACTGGCAGGAGGCAAGACGTTCACCAAGCTCGACCTGACTTCAGCTTACATGACGCAGGAGCTGGAGGAGTCTTCGAAGGGCCTCACCTGCATCAATACGCACAAGGGACTGTTCATCTACAACAGATGCCCATTTAGAATTCGGTCGGCTGCAGCGATCTTCCAGAGAAACATGGAGAGCCTACTCAAGTCGGTACCACACACGGTGGTCTTTCAGGACGACATATTGGTCACGGGTCGGGACACCGCCGAGCACCTACAAAACCTGGAGGAGGTCCTCCAGCGACTGGATCGCGTAGGGCTGCGGCTGAAGAGGTCGAAATGCGTCTTCATGGCAACAGAAGTGGAGTTTGTGGGGAGAAAGATCGCGGCGGACGGCATTCGGCCCACAGATGCCAAGACACAGGCTATCAGGAACACGCCCAGGCCACAGAACGTCACGGAGCTGCGGTCGTTCCTGGGACTCCTCAACTATTTTGGTAACTTCCTACCGGGGTTAAGCACCCTTTTAGAGCCCCTACATGTATTATTGCGCAAAGGTGAGAACTGAGTATGGGAAAAAAAACAAGTAATTGCTTTTGAGAAAGCCAGAAACATTTTATGCTCCAACAAGCTGCTTGTATTATATAACCCGTGTAAAAGACTTGTGCTAGCATGTGATGCGTCGTCATACAGAGTCGGGTGTGTATTACAACAAGCTAACATTGTGGGGAAGTTGCAACCTGTCGCCTATGCTTCCAGGAGTTTGTCTAAGGCCGAGAAGGCTTACAGCATGATTGAGAAAGAGGCATTAGCGTGTGTGTTCAGGGTGAAGAAAATGCATCAGTACCTGTTTGGCCTCAAATTTGAGCTGGAAACCGATCACAAGCCCCTCACATCCCTGTTCGCTGAAAACAAGGGGATAAATACTAATGCCTCAGCCCGCATACAAAGGTGGGCACTTGCGCTATCAGCGTACAACTATACCATCCGCCACAGGCCAGGCACCGAGAACTGTGCAGATGCTCTCAGTCGACTACCATTGCCCACCACGGGGGTGGAAATGGCGCAGCCTGCAAACTTATTGATGGTGGCGCAGCCCGCAGACTTGTTGATGGTCATGGAAGCGTTTGAAAATGATAAATCACCTGTCACGGCCCGCCAGATTAGGACTTGGACCAGCCAAGATCCTCTGCTGTCCCTAGTAAAAAACTGTGTACTGCATGGGAGCTGGGCCAGCATCCCTGTTGAAATGCAAGAGCCAATCAAGCCGTTCCAGCAGCGAAAGGACAAGCTGTCCATTCAGGCAGACTGCCTGTTGTTGGGTAACCACGTAGTGCTACCCAAAAAGGGCAGGGAGACGTTCATCTCGGATCTCCACAGCACACACCTGGGTATAATAATGATGAAAGCGATAGCCAGATCCCACGTGTTGGTGGCCCGGTATCGACTCTGACAATGGACAAATTTACAGAAAGCACCTGGACCAAACGAGACTGCGTTTCACAGACTGCCCTGAACAACCCACAGCAGACACCACCTTTTTCGAGCCCACAACACACACCCAAATGATCAACGACACCACGCCGGACTAGGAAATCGAACCCATCACGCCTAACAGCCCAGCAAGGCCAGGCTCACCTAGCAGCCCTGCAGGGCCAACAACCCAGCCCAGTGAGGGCACAGCCAACACACCAGAACAGACATTTGTACCGAGGCAGTCCACCAGGGAAAGAAATGCTCCCGACCACCTCACTTTGTAAATGGTTTTCACTTTGACTTTGGGGGGGGGGGGGGAGTGATGTTGTGTATCTGTAAAGCATGCACTGCCATGTTCCGCCACCAGGAAGCTCATCCCCTGAAGTCCCAAGGGATCCCAGCATCCCTTGGGAGCACTGTATATAGCCGACTCCTAAGGCCTTTTCCTCACTCTGGAGTGTCTTATTAAAGACTGAGGTCACTGTTACTTTAACCTCCCGATGTGCAGCCTCATCTGTGTTAGGAACACTATAATAACCTTTTGAACTAATAATTGAAGGAGCTGATTTTACACGGCATCTTTTAAGATCAAAATAATTATTCACTCACTGCCTGGCATTCAACCATAAAAATCCAGCACTGAGAGGGCTAATTGTAGAAAATGGCCTCACTTTTATGGTTACAGTTGAATTCATTTGAAAAGGTGTTGTGTAACCAGGGAACCATGCCATATGAACTGAGGGGGAGTGGGGGGGAGAATGGCAGTATAAATTGGAATGGAAGGGTGCCAGCGTGAATTGGGCGGGAGGAATAGAGAATTGCCACCGTTAACTGAGGAGGAGGAGGAGGAGATTGTGCAGCAGAGTGGCTCAGTAATCTGGCAAGCGAGGGAATTAATTTTAAAACAACTTGATGTTCAATAAAACCAGTTAACAATTGGGATTTTGCAACAATGTGTACCAATACATTTCCACAATAGCCAGTAATTCCCATGTGAGAAGTGGGAGAAAATCTTAACCTCACCCAGCGTCATACTGTTACTGCAATCTGACTCCATTGCCCACTATTCCCTCACTTAATGCTGAGTGCACAGTATAAAATCCCGCCGTTTAAATTTCTGATTGTCTTCTGCTTATAATGATCCTTACTTTTCATTGTTTTGTGTTGTGTATCAATCTTATTTCATTTTCTTCTTTCTTTTTCAGCCCATTTGACATGAGTGTCTTTGTACTGCCATCCATTTTAACATCACTCTGCTGTACGTAATCCTGTTGCTGCTCTTTATAATGCTGATATTGATTTATGTTTCATAAGTAAGCTTTAGAGAGTGAGATGTATGTTTTCTGCTTTTGGTTCTTGGAGTGTGACAATCCCTGATTTTTGCATTTATTAACGGTAATGTCGATCATTGTGGAGTACCCTGTGTTTGTTTCCCTTTGGAAGCAATTTGTCACCACTTTTGTGTTAACATTTGACTTATTTAATAGCCACTTAACTCGCAAATGTAACACCTGCTAACGGGTTGCAATTCCTGGGCTATCATTTCTTGGTCACGTGATTGGCCCTTTTTTAAAAAAGAATTGTGGATGTGGCACCCAAATGGAGAAAAGTTATTTCCAAATTGCAGGAGTGAACAGCAGCAAGGCCAGGCATCCACGTGCCTGGTAGGAAGTTGCCGACAGGGTGAAAGCTGTGGCCACCCACCCATGTCCTGGACTGTGGGAGGACCTCTTGAAGAAATTTAACAAGTTGCACAGAAGTATAAAGGTAAGCCAAAAACTATGACATAAATAAAGGAGCAAAGAACAGTTAATGTATTCGAAGGTCATCCATGGAAGATGATTGTAACATAAGCATATTGTTGCCAGTCAAATATGGTGTGATAGTTGAAATTAATGTACAAATCGGCTGCAAGTAGTGTTCGCCCTCATACCTGCAGAATAATGTATATTCAGATTATCAAAGAAAAAGACAGATTGTCCAATAAAGACAGGTGATTCTCTAGAGATGGAGAGTTGATATATGGGAGATGAAATATGTAGACCCAATCTGATTCATATGGTGTGAATCAACAGATATGCCACATGTATGATTTGGCATAACAAGGCACGAATGGCACTTGTTCTGGGATTCAAAGTGTTTTCCGTGGCTCATCTTTACAGTTATAACACTGTAGGTGGTAAGCTGATGCAATCAGATTGGTTGCCCATTTTACATGATGCCTGACTTCACTTTGGTGAAGTCAATGGAAATAAAACAGGCAGCTGATAGGGCCGTATCAGGGCGGGTTAGGCTAAAATAACCCCCATGTGTCTTTGTCCTGTATTAACATCATTTGTTAAAAGCAGATATTTTGCTTTTTCTAGACTGGGCTGGCTTCCAATGATGGTGGCAGAAATAGCTCCACAGGGTGAAGAATCTGGGAGAAAACTGTGTTGACCTGCTTGAGTGAGTTCTACATATAGGTACTTCAGAGGTATGTACATGCCCATCATGGTATTCCTGGAGAAAGGATTTTAGAATCAGGCAGTAAAGAAAGACATTCAAGCAGTTCATACTGACATGATTGCAGAATAATAGTAACATGTTCTCCAATGTCCTATGTGCTCTCCTTACAGGTGAAGACTCCAGCAGCAGTCCAGTCACTGGCATCTCTCAAGAACAAGAAGAATAGTTTCAGAAGGAGCATCCCCTTCCCCCATACAATTTAGCAGCATTGAGTCACTTGCCTCACGGGATCGGGAGCTGCAGCAAGGTTCATTTGACGAAGTCAACACAATTAATCGTGAAGGGCCATGACCATGGCAGTCTTCAGAGCAGCTTGTAGTTGGTTTTGTGGAGGTCCAGCCATTCTGGATCTAGTCATATCTCAGAACTTGGCTTCTCAACAAAGCCCTTTGAGCGAAGGACACTGGACCATGTGTTTGGTGCAGCCTTTTCATTTGGCCCTATGGGAGCACTGTGCTGCAAAATCGGGATGTACTGAAGAAACAGTGTCCCAGATTTTGAACATTGAAGTGCGTTCTCCAGTCTGAGGTCTGATATGCAGCAAGTGACGGATATTGTGGTGTGTGTCGTAGCCTCACTAAGTGAGACCATAACCACAGTGTGTGTCTCACGTGTAAGTCACACTGCAACTATGAATTAGAAGGGACTTGAGCACCATGTTGCTGCAGGAAACATGTACCTCATAAGGACATGCCTTCCTGTTATGTGAAGGAAATGTGTCCACCAGGTTTGCTAATTTGGTCTCCTGCTAGCAGCAGACTTGTATGAACAAAAGTGTCAGTGGAACACATTCTGACCCATCTCTTGGGACTGATGCTGGTGCTTTGCGGTTGCTTGGGCTGAAGCAGAGCATCTGCCTCCTCAGAAGGAGATGGGGGCAATCCCTGCATGTAGAAGTAGATGGAGAAGCAGCAGGACCTCAGTAAATCCAATTCACCCATTTATTTGGAGGCATCTTTTTCCATGACATTACACTGAAATCTTGGTGCGTAAATGCACCTTTTCACACTTGACATTCTGTACATATATCCCAGTAAAGACACAGGCAGGGATCTGTACAGTAACATACATTACAGTTAAATAAATGTTGCCATTAAATAAAACATCATGCTGCCTTTGTCTGTTTTGTAAGCACCCAGGGATATCAGCAGATGTTCGTGCTGAGTTATTGTTGAGGTGTAGGACAATAATAAGCAAGCAGATTAGATGAACACCATTAAACCCAGCATGTAAAATGTCCCAGCGCTGTAGCACAAGGGAAGAAGCCATATGTTAACTGCCATCGTTGCTCTTGGGCTTCCAGCTGTACTCCTTACTCAGAGGGTGGAGGTTATAGTCTCTCTCTGTCCTACTCTTCCACTGATGCCTTATGATCATTGTTAACTGCATGTTTATGCCTCACTTGGTGTGAATGTTGCATTGCGTGTACATCATTGTCAATTTGGTGATCATCTCAGGGCATGCAAGAGTTAGCTACCAGAGAAGTCCAGGCAGCTGAAGTGCTCTTTGAGCATGCAAAAAGCCTCCTTGATCAGCTCCCAGATCTCGGCATCGGTTTGACTGTGACACAGCTCAGCTGTACTATGGGCTTTTGCAGAGGGATAATGGGACTTGCATACCTCACATTTCATAAACAATCCAGCCCTTGAGCTTTCCCCTCGGAAGAGTTCTGTAATGTTGGATTGCTGCATGCTGTAATAATCGTAGCTAATCCTTCGGAAAACACATTAAACATGTATCATTCTGAATTGATGGTCATGTACCACTGCATAATGGAGTGAAAGGTCTTTGCATTTGTTGTGGCAATGCTGGACAATGCCCAAATAGCCACATGGGTCCAATCAATTTTACCTTAAACTCTAGGGGGGACAAATTGGGGAGCGCCCCCTTTGGGTCGCTAACTTTTAAACATAGAAAAGATCAGCGCCAGGCACTAATCTTTTTCTACTTAAAAAAAATTCAGGCATACCGCTCCAGGAAGGAAGTGGAGCATTAAATCAGGTGCTTCACTTTCTTCCTGGAGCACAATCGGCAGCAGGCGAGGCAGTAAGTTGAGCAGCACTGGCCCTGCAGCGCTGCCATGTTGAAAGGCTATTTCCCACTCGTAAAAAGAAGGGCCGTCATTGCAGGCTCTGCAAAAAAAAACGTACTTACTCCCCGAAGGCAGCCGCGATTCATTGAAGCAGAGTACCAGGCTGATTGATCGCAGGCAAAGAAGACCGGCCAAAAACCTGCAAGAGAAAAGGTAATTTTTTTTTGTACTTGCCTCGGCCACCTTGACTTTAAGTATCGTCCCCGAAGCGCCTGACCTCCCGATGGAAGCCTTCTGCAGCTGCCGGTGTTTTCGCCCGGCGATGCTGCAGCGGCCGATGCACAAGGTGATGATGTGACGATCTCCGGGCAAAGGAGATCGGGGCACAACGCTGTATTACCACTGCAAACCTCCCACTGAATATGGTGGGAGTCGATGTTATCGCCGCGCTGGAACCAGATTCGGCCCCCGGAAGGCAATGTCGGGAGTCGCTAAGGAGGCCAATGTCTAGGCCTCGGGGTGCACAAACTTGCTTGAAGCCTGTTACCTTTAGGATTGCAAGAGCTGCTCTGTGTCAAAGTTCATCTATGGCCATATAGCACATCCGTCATCTGTTTTATGGCTCTGTGGACTTAAGAACTGCTTATCCCTATGATGTACTCTGTGAAAGTCTGAAAGCTACCAGTCACATGGAACTGAGGGCTCTCATTACTGTGATGACCACAGGGAGGTCAATGCCGACTAAAGCTGTTCCTTCAGCTTGTTGTCCATGACGTGACCAAGCCAGTAGCCACATCCCTAGACAGTCTCTGTCTTTAAATGTACTGCTTCCCTGTTAGGGACAGGTAGCACATTCTTGGCCTTGTACAGGTCAGGTTTGTATGTAGCCTTCACTCCTGCTCAGTCTTCTGTCAGCTGCAGCAGTAAAAGCCTGCACAGATTACAGCTGTAATGCTCGCCAGCATATTTACGCATCCCTGATATATAATTCCAACTTGGGTTGCGGGGAACGGTGCCAGCGGAGAGTTCATTGCACCCTCCGGAAAACATCAGCAATTGATGTTGAGAGCCCTTAACTCGCCCTTAATTGGCATTGTTAAACAGTGGCCATTACAATAACTACAATAATGTTTTCACACAGTTGGAAACCTGGAATAGTATTGGTACTGTCAGCTGATTCTTTATAACACCTTTCCACCAGTTTTGTATTAATTTTAATGCCAAATCCAAGGACACGAACAGCAGAAAACATATCTCTAAATCTTTGACATTCTTTTGGTTCTTTGTCTATTTCTGTCACTTTTTTTGAATGTTTCTGTTTGTACAATGATTTCTTGGATCAGTTGCTGAGCCAGAAGAGCAAGGGAGCTAAATTGATATCAGGATAAATCAGTTATTCAACCTGGGTGGCTCAAAAATTATGTAATTTCAACTTTGTTTTTGTATCTGCTAGTAATCAGTTGAAATTGCACAATCTGTAACATACCTGATGGTTTTAGCAATGAATGATCACATATGATCAAACATTAAAGGAGAACTCAATATAATGGGAATCAGAGCTGAACTTATAAACAGTTTATTGTGTATGAAAGATACCATAAAATTGAATAAGGGGAAATGGTTTCATATGATTACATAAGGTATACAGCACAGAAACATGCCATTCGGCCCAACCAGTCCATGCCGACATTTATGCTCCACTCGAGCCTCCTCCCGTCTTTCCTCATCTAACTCAATCGGCATAACCCTCTATTCCCTTCTCCCTGCTGCTTATCTAGCCTCCCCTTAAATGCATCTGTAGTATTTGCCTCAACTACTATCTGTGGTAGCAAGTTCCACATTCTGACTACTTTCAGGATAAAGAAGTTTCTTCTGAATTCCCTCTTTGATTTCTTGGTGACTATCTTATATTGATGGCCTCTAGTTTTGCTCTTCCCCACAAGTGGAAACACTCTCTGTATCTACTCTATCAAAACCTTTCATAATTTTAAAGACCTCAATTAGGTTACCCCTCAGCCTTTTTTCAAGAGAAAACAGACCCAGCATGTTCATCCTTTCCTGATGGGTATACCCTTGCATTTCTGGTATCTTCCTTGTAAATCTTCGCTGCATCTTCTCCAGTGCCTCTATACCCTTTATATAATAAGGCAACTAGAATTATACGTGGTACTCCAAGTGTGGTCTAACCAAGGTTCGATACAGGTTTAGCATAACTTCACTACTTTTCAATTGTATCCCTCTAGAAATAAACTCTCGTGCCTGGTTTGCTTCTTTTATGGTCTTGCTAACCTGTGTCGCTACTTTTAGTGATGTGTATTTGTACTCCGTGATCCCTTTGATCCTATACCCCACCCAGACTTGCAGCCTCCAAGTACTCCCTCAGTACTGCACTGAAGTATCAGTATTGTTTAAAGTGTAGTAATGTTTTCCACCCCAAGTACCTAACCCTAACCCTAACCCTAAATGCCGAAATAGTGACTCCTACTGAGGTACAGTTCTAGGATAAGTGGTGTGTTGAAAATCTAAATGTCACTTTTTTTTCTTTTTCTTTTGAATTGAAAATCTATTGTGACATATAAAGAAGCTTGAAACTAACCAGAATGCATTCATTTTAAAGTAAAACATTCATTTTTTTTTGTTTCCTGGAGCATGCCCCAACTCTGAGAACTCCATCACCAATTTTGTGCCTTCAACATTTGATTTTCCCCTTCAGTCTTTTGTTACTTATGTTTTTTATTCCTAATTGAAGGAATGCTATGTGCATCTATTGCTTAAGATACAAAGCCCCTGTAACTATGTTTTTTTACACATGTCCGCTTCATTCTTGACTTGTCAGATTTTTTGAAGCTGTTACTCAGTGTTACAAGTTTTCAGTGTGCCATAGATATTCAGCGGTCTATATTGGTGCTGGCCACTCCCATCAGCAGTCTCAGTGATTTATGCTCAGGGGTGTGCCTGTATTGCCCACTGTCTAATTACATGATTGTTTAACCCAGAGGTGCAACAGTAGTAGCCCCTAGTTATCTGGATATTGTGTCTTTTACAAGTGCCCTCATGTGCTTTTCTCCAAATATTTAAGTCTGATATTTAAGTATAAATTCAAAGTATATGCAAGAACTTTTAATTTTTTTAAAAGGTCCTCATCAGATTAGAAATAAAAACAGAAAATGCTGGAAATACTCAACAGGTCAGGTAACATCTGTGGAGAGAGAAACAGAGTTAATGTTTCAGGTCGATGACCCTTTGTCAGAACTGGAAAAAGTTAGTGTGTTACAGATTTTAAGGGCCCAAATTTCCCCAGGAGTTGCTCGTTTTGTTTTTGGAGCAACTTGATTTTTCTGGAGTATCTTTTTAGTTGCAATTCTAGCCATTTATTTTGCGCCAGTGTAAGCGAGTTAGTTAGGCTTTTTTTTGTTTTGTTTTGTTTTTCAAAAGGGGGCATTCCCAGTCACTTACGCCTGTTTTGGCCAGTTAAGCGAGTTTGGCCAGCAAATAGTTGCTCCAAACTAACTTAAGCCAAAGTATGTTGCCACTTCTGTCTGCACAGTTAAGGAATTGACGCAAGTAACTACATTTAAAGCACCACCAAGCACCAAATAATGCACAAAAAGTAATAAGCATTCAATAAAAAATAAAGAACTGAAGTAAATAATTAATTTAACAAATAAAGAACGAAAGTAAATCCTACCTTCAATTAAACTTGGCAGTGGCTGGCCGTGTGGGAATCCCTTCGGCCTGGGATAGGTGCGGGAGAACGCGGCATCTGAACGGGATGGGGGAGGGAGGGAGAAGGCTCAATGCAGCAGGCAGGGGGGGAGGCGGCTGGTGGTGGATGGTGAACACGGCATCTTAACTGGGGGAGGGGGGATTTTTTGAGAAAGAGAGACACACACACGCACAAAATGTATTCGATTTCGTCAACAAAATAATGCCACGATCCGGTATTGGATTGGTGTCAGCAGCTGTTGGTTGTTTGCCTTGGTTCGTTCAAAGTTTGATTTACTGGCCTCAGCCAGCTTGGCAATCAGCTCGAGCTAGGTCCCCATCTGCCTCGCTCCCTCTTGGCCTGTTCGTTCGCTCTCTGAATGCTTCATAAGAACATAAATAAGAATTAGGAACAGGAGTAGGCCATCTAGCCCCTCGAGCCTGCTCTGCCATTCAACAAGATCATGGCTGATCTGGCCGTGGACTCAGCTCCACTTACCCGCCCGCTCCCCATAGCCCTTAATTCCCTTATTGATTAAAAATCTATCTATCTGTGATTTGAATACATTCAATGAGCTAGCCTCAACTGCTTCCTTGGGCAGAGAATTCCACAGATTCACAACACTCTGGGAGAAGAAATTCCTTCTCAACTCGGTTTTAAATTGGCTCCCCCGTATTTTGAGGCTGTGCCCCCTAGTTCTAGTCTCCCCGACCAGTGGAAACAACCTCTCTGTCTCTATCTTGTCTATCCCTTTCATTATTTTAAATGTTTCTATAAGATCACCCCTCATCCTTCTGAACTCCAACGAGTAAAGACCCAGTCTGCTCAATCTATCATCATCATCCGGAATCAGCCTAGTGAATCGTCTCTGTACCCCCTCCAAAGCTAGTATATCCTTCCTTAAGTAAGGTGACCAAAACTGCACGCAGTACTCCAGGTGCGGCCTCACTAATACCCTATACAGTTGCAGCAGGACCTCCCTGATTTTGTACTCCATCCCTCTCACAATGAAGGCCAACATTCCATTCGCCTTCCTGATTACCTGCTGCACCTGCAAACTAACTTTTTGGGATTCATATCTAAAAGAGTTTCATACACAAGGACCCCCAGGTCTCTCTGCACCGCAGCATGTTGTAATTTCTCCCCATTCAAATAATATTCCCTTTTATTGTTTTTTTTCCAAGGTTTTTCGACATTTTCCGACATTGCCCCACATGCACATTAACCCTGTTGCCGAGATCTCCTGCCTTTGACTTGCTGGTTGACAATAATGTCTTCGGCAAGTTATGCTGTAAAGATCCCAATCGTCATAAAATATTCAAGATACTTTAAATCAAAGCGTGCACCAAATATAAGCACAGCCACTGAAATAATGCTGCTAGGGCCATTGGGGACCTGCTCACATGAACACGGCATCGGGGGAGCCCATTTGACCAGGGCTAGGGGTGTCGTGCTTCGGGCCCCTCCCACACAGCCTGCAGGGATTCGGGCTGCGAGGAGCTACTGCACATGCGTGCACACTCTAGCACTGTTTTCAGCGCCAGGACTTGGCTCCACCCTCCATGCATTCTGCTGCGCTGCGCCAAGGGCCTGGATCGACCGGACTGCGGGGACAATAGGCGCCATTTCTGTTCTAAAAAGTCGGCACACCACACGGAGGTGCACCGTTCTAACCCTGGGGGCAAACTTGGGCCCTAAGTGAGGGCAGGGAAAGGGGGGAACGGAAGGAAAGAAAGAAAGACAGACTTGGATTTATATAGCGCCTTTCCCGACCACCAGATGTTTCAAAGCGCTTTACAGCCAATGAAGTACTTTGGTGTGTGGTCACTGTTGTAATGTGGGAAACATGGCAACCAATTTGCACACAAGCTAGCTCCCACAAACAGCAATTTGATAATGACCAGATAATGTTTTTTTTTTTGTTATGTTGATTGAGGTAGATAGGAACTATTTCCTCTGGTGGGGGGAGTCCAGAACAAGGGGGTGTAACCTTAAAATTGGGGGCTGGGGGCAGGCGGTAGACCAAAAATAGGGGTCATCAAAATAAGATAGTCACTAATAAATCTAATAAGGAATTCAGGAGAAACTTCTTTATCCAGAGTGGTGAGAATATGAGACTCGTTACCACAGGGAGTAGTTAAGGCGAATAGCAGAGATGCATTTCGGGGGAGGCTGGATAAATATATGAGGGAGAAAGGAATAGAAGGGTATGATGATAGGGTGAGATGAAAAGAGGTGGGAGGAGGCTGGTGTGGAGCATAGACACTGGCACGGAGCAGTTGGGCCAAATGACCTGTTTCTGTGCTGTATGTTCTGTGTAACTAATTGATAGATTGATTGCCATGATGAGTCAACAGCTCCCATTATCGTTGGATCATGCGACGACCAGGATGGTAGAAGGTGAACGAGATGGACCTTGGACTATTTGGGTCTTGCGATTCCCGTGTACCTTCGTCCGCCCCCTTGAGTTAGGATGGTGAAGTAGGTTTGGAAACGCTCCCCTTTCGAACACAAACGTGTAAGAGGAGCCTCTCTGTGCGGTAGAGCTGATACTGCAGCCCAGGGCAGTGTTATCTTAGTTAAGTATCAGACCAGCAAAGAAAGAACAAAAGGGAAGGTCTGTGATAGGGTGGAAGGCAGGAGAGATTAAAAGACAAAAGGGATGATGGTGCAAGGCAAAAGGAGATGGTAATAGAACAAGTTAAGAAACAAAAGAGTCGTCTAGATGAGCTGTAAATGGGAATGGCAGAATCATCAAGAGCTGCCAAGTGTAAAAATAGGGGCAGAGATTATGGTCTGAAATTGTTGAACTCGATCTTGAATCCAAAAGGCTGTAAAAATGCCTAATCGAAAGATGAGATGCTGTTCCTCGAGCTTACGTTGAGCTTCATTGCAACAGTGCAAGAGGCCAAGGATGGAGGGGTCAGAGTGGGAGTGGAGTGGAGAATTACAGTGACTGGCGACTGGAAGCTCGGGATCACGCTTACAGACTGAACGGAGGTGTTCTGCAAAGCGGTCACCCAATCTGTGTTTGGTCTCGTCAATGGAGAGGAGACCACATCGTGAGCAGTGAATACAGTATACAAAATTGCAAAAATCATCAGATTAGTATGTGTGCATTTTGTTTAAATATTAAAACAATTATTACTGTGCAATTTTTTTTCCTTTAAATCCAAGAAACATATTGCCTTGCATGTTGTCTACTTAATATTCTACTTAATAGTTTAATTCCACTGCAGCAGGGAGCTTGTGAGAGTGAGATGGAGCATTGCAGCGAGGAAGATCGAGAACATAAGAAATAGGAACAGGAGTGGGCCATACTGCCCCTCGAGCCTGCTCCGCTATTCAATAAGATCATGGCTGATCTGATCATGGACTCACCTTGACTTCCCCACCCGCTCCCCATAACCCCTTATCGTTCAAGAAACTGTCTATTTCTGTCTTAAATTTATTCAATGTCGCAGCTTCCACAGCTCTCTGAGGCAGCGAATTCCACAGATTTACAACCCTCAGAGAAGAAATTTCTCCTCATCTCTGTTTTAAATGGGCGGCCCCTTATTCTAAGATCATGCCCTCTAGTTCTAGTTTCCCCCCATCAGTGGGAACATCCTCTCTGCATGCACCTTGTTAAGACCCCTCATAATCTTATACGTTTTGATAAGATCACCTCATTCTTCTGAATTCCAATGAGTAAAGGCCCAACCTACTCAACCTTCAATCAGAAGTCAAACCCCCTCCTCCCCGGAATCAACCTAGTGAACCTTCTCTGAACTGCTTCCAAAGCAAGTACAGGTTGAGCGTCCCGAATCCGGTAACCTCTGGACCGAGGCCGAGACGATTTTCATGTTTTTCTGGATTTTGGAATGTCTTTCTGATGTCACGAATCTGGAAACACCGAAGCCCAGGTTTGAGTATTTCCGGATTTCGGAATATCAGAGGGTGGGCTGGTGGGTACCTGCCGAGGAGCTGTTCGGGCCGTCCGGGGCCCGTTGAGATGTTTTTGGTTGGGCGCTGAGAAGGCTGTCGGGCGAGACCCCACCAAGGAGGTTGTCGGGCCAGTGGGCCCGCCAATGGTGATGTCGTCGGGCGGGGCCCCACCGAGGAGGAGTTCACGTGAGCAGGTCACACCGAGGAGGAGTTCGCGTGGGCAGGTCACGCCGAGGAGGTGTTCGCGTGGGCAAGCCTGCCAAGGAGGTTGTCGGGCCGGCCCCGCTGAGGGTGTTGTCGTCGGGCAGGATCCCGCCAAGGAGGTTGTCGGGCCAGCGGGCCCTGCCAAGGATGTCGTCATCGGGCGGTGACCCACCGAGGAGAAGTTCGCGCGGGCCAGCCCCGCCGAGGAGGTGTTTGCGTGGGCCGGCCACGCTGAGGAGGTGTTCGTGTCGGCCGGCAAGGAGGCCCTGAGGTAAGGGCGGCGAGGCAAGTGGCAGCAAGGCCAGGCCCCGAGGTCGGGCAGGGGCGCCCAGTCCAGATTCCGGATAACCCTGCCCTGAATTGTCCCAGAGTCCGGAATCTGTAAATATGTTTTTCGTAAATATGGTTTTCATAAATATGGAAACCAAAACTGCACGCAGTATTCCAGGTGTGGCCTCACCAATACCTTGTATAGTTGTAGCAAGACTTCACTGCTTTTATACTCCATCCCCTTTGAAATAAAGGCCAAGATACCATTGGCCTTCCTGATCACTTGCTGTATCTGCATACTATCCTTTTGTATTTCATGCACAAGTACCCTCAGATCCCGCTGTACTGCGGCACTTTGCAACCTTTCTCCATTAAATAATAACTTGCTCTTTGATTTTTTTTCCAACATTATACTCTTATCTGCCAAATTTTTGCCCATTTACTTAGCCTGTCTATGTCCTTTTGCAGATTTTTTGTGTCCTCAAACATTGCTTTTCCTTCCATTTTTGTATCGTCAGCAAACTTGGCTACGTTACACTCAGTCCCTTCTTCCAACTCGTTAATATAGATTGTAAATAGTTGGGGTCCCAGCACTGATAACTTGCGGCACCCCACTTGTTACTGGTTGCCAACCAGAGAATGAACCATTTATCCCGACTCTTTGTTCTCTGTTAGTTAGCCAATCCTCTATCCATGCTAATATATTACCCCCAGCCCTATGAAGTTTTATCTTGTGCTGTAACCTTTTATGTGGCACCTTGTCAAATGCCTTCTGGAAGTCCAAATACACCACATCCACTGGTTCCCCTTCATCCACCCTGTTCGAAGAGGGTTGGCGCGATAACGCAGCCCTGCTTGACCCAGTCCGGACGTGGATTGGGTCTGTGGTGGATCCATTGGTCAGGATGGATGGCGACAAATTTTGGGGGCAGCCAAAATGGAGGAGACCACATTGTCTGTGTGCCTGACACAAGACTCCCAAAGCAAGCGCTCTATGTGGAATTTCTACACAGCAGGCGATCCCCAGGTGGGCAGAGGAAATGTTTCAAGGACACCCTCAAAGCCTCCTTGATAAAATGCAAAACATCCCCACCGACACGTGGGAATCCATTGCCAAAGACTGCCCTAAGTGGAGGAAGAGCATCTGGGAGGGTGCTGAGCACCTCTAGTCCCGTCGCTGAGAGCATGCAGAAAACGAGCGCAGGCAGCGGAAGGAGCGTGTGGCAAACCAGTCTCCCCACCCACCCTTCAACGACTCTGTCCCACCTGTGACAGAGACTGTAATTCCTGTAGTGGACTGTACAGTCACCTGAGAACTCACTTTTAGAGTGGAAGCAAGTCTTCCTCGATTTTGAGGGACTGCCTATGATGATGATTCTATTTAAAATGTTATCAATTAAATTATTTTTCTGTTTATTTTCTGTATCTTGAGGCTTTGCTGTTGCATGTTATGAATGCAATATGTTTTTCATTCCAACATCCCCCATGCACCAATGTTTACTGCGAGTGGGCATGGGGATAATATTTTGAGTTCAGTGGTCCCGTCGCAGAGCTTCATACGCCGGGAACACGTGTCAGAAATTTGGGCATGTACCTGAATTCTTGATGCAAACATTCAGTGTGTGAAATCTTGTGACAGGAGCACTGAAAATAAAAATGCATCCTGTATTCTATCTGTGGAAAGATTACTTGGATGTTATCCTTTAAGATACTTTTGGCGACATGATGTTGCCCATTTCATCCCACACCAGCATCATGCATTTATTTTTGAATGATAAAATGTTCTCGCTCATGCCTCTGCATTGAGGATTTCTTTATGGTATTAATGGTATGTTTGCATCAGCTACTTTTTTGTTCTTCAGTTTAATACCATCAAAGCTTTAAAGGATTATGAGCAACAGTGTCTTTCCGATCACAGAAATCTTTTCTGCATTTCTTGAACTTTTAATTAATTGCAATTGATGGACACTCGAAATACTTCAAGCAGACCAGCTTTAAACAATGTTTTAATAGAGAAAAAAAGCTCCTGGGCATTCACCACTGCTGTCAGA
Source organism: Pristiophorus japonicus (assembly GCF_044704955.1). Taxonomy (NCBI): domain Eukaryota; kingdom Metazoa; phylum Chordata; class Chondrichthyes; family Pristiophoridae; genus Pristiophorus; species Pristiophorus japonicus. The sequence continues at coordinate 56,251,420 of NC_091988.1, forward strand.
TCTGCAAAAAAGCTTTGTTGCCATTCTTCCAACCATGACCTGGTGAACTGTTTAGTTTATCTGGCACCAAAAGATAACCGTTCCAAAGATCAGAAGCCATTCTGTCGAATAAATCTAAAGAAAGAAGACCGTACATATGCTTCAATATAAAAAAAAATGCAGACACTGGAAATTTAAAATAAAATAGAAAATGCTGAAAGTACTCAGCAGGTTAGTCAGCATTGGTGGAGAGAACAAACAAGTTAATATTTCAGGTTCATAACCATTCATCAGACTGAAAAAAATACAGATGAATAGCATTTATAAAGAAGCAGAGCAAAGGCAGGGTGAATGCACACATACATAGAAGAGAAGTAGAATAACCAAGTGCTTAAATGGAAAATAGGAGATGGTTAAATGGATGATGTGATTGCATAGGATATATGGCACAGAAACAAGCCATTCGGCCCAACCTGTCCATGCCGGCATTTATACTCCACTTGAGCCTCCTCCTGTTTTTCCTCATCTAACTATCAGCATAACCCTTCTCCCTCATATGCTTGTCTAGCCTCCCCTTAAATGCATCTGTACTATTCTCTTCAACCACTCCCTGTGGTAACGAGTTCCACATTCTCACCACTCTTTGGGTAAAGAAGTTTCTTCTGAATTCCCTATTGGATTTCATAGTGGCTGTCTTATATTGATGGCTTCCAGTAATGCTCTTCCCCACAAATGGTAACATTCTCTCTCCACTCTATCAAAACCTGTCATCATTTTAAAGACCTCAATTAGGTCACCCCTGAGCCTTTTTTCAAGAGCAAAGTGAGCCAGCCTGTTCATCCTTTCCTAATCTGTGTACTCTCGCATTTCTGATATCATCCTTGTAAATTTTCGCTGCACCCTCTCCAGCGCCTCTATCCTTTTTATAATATGGTGACCGGAACTGTACGCAGTCAACAGTTTTTTGGAACACAGAGTGGTCTGCACAGAGAGGTCTTAAACGGAGTGGAATTGAGCAGAGTGGTTTATTTGGGAATTTGTAAAGTGGGAATTCGGAGACGAGGGGGAAGATTAAAGTCAATTAAAAAAGTAAGCATAGATAAGTGATATTTCTAATCTAAAAAAAAACTCATTAATTAAATCAGCTGATTGCAGGGTAGCTGCTGGGTGTGTTTTGCTAAGTTTGAGTTTATTTCTGCTCGATAGTTCCAAGTTTTTTAACAAGAGGCATGGCAGGGCAACTCAGTCCCGTGAATTGCACATCCTGTCGCATGTGGAAAGTCCTGGAGGCTTCGTGCAGCCTGGACGACCACGTGTGCAGGAGATATCTCCAGCTGCAGCACCTCAAGCTCCGCGTTTTGGAACTTGAGTGGTGGCCGGAGTCACTGCGGTGCATCCGCGAGACTGAGAATTTCATGGATAGCACGTTTCAGGAGGTGGTCACCCGCAGCTTAAGAATGTGCAGGCGGAGAGGAAGTGGGTGACTAACAGACAGAAGAGGAGTACTAGGTAGGTAGTGCAGGAGACCCCCGAGTCCATCTCGCCCTCCAACCAGTATTCTGGTCTGAGTGCTGGTGACGGCGATGGCGCCTCTGGGGAGTACAGCCAGAGCCAAGTCCAGGGCACCAATGGTGGCTCAGCTGCACAGGGGTGGAGGAAGAAGAATGGAAGAGCAATAGTGGTAGGGGATTCAATAGTCAGGGGAGCAGACAGGCATTTCTGTGGCTGCAGACATGACTCCAGGATGGTATGTTGCCTCGCCGGTGCCAGGGTCAAGGATGTCACCAAGCGGCTGCAAGACATCTGGGGGGAGAGAGAGAACAGCCAGATGTCGTGGTCCATATCGGTACCAATGACATAGGTAGAAAGAGAGATGAGGTTCTGCAGGCAGAGTTTAGGAAGCCAGGAGAGAGATTAAAAAGCAGGATTTCAAAGGTAGTAATCTTACTACCGGTGCCACATACTAGTGCGTACAGAAATAGGAGGATAGAGAAGATGAATATGTGAATATCTAGACTCGCACCCTCCATGTAATAAGTAACATCCCTATTTTTCCTACCAAAATGTAATACTTCACATTTATCTATTTTGAACTTCATTTGACAATTATATGCCCTTTCTGCACGTTTATGAATGTCCTCCTGTAATTTGTTGTAGTCCTCCTCAGTATTGACTATTCCCCCACTCCCCCTCAATTTGGTGTCATCCGCACATTTAGAAATTGTGCTTTTGATTCCAAAGTCTAAATTGTTAATGTAAATTGTGAACAGCAGTGTTCCCAGCACTGATCCTTGTGGAACGCCACTTCCCACCTTCTGCCACTGTGAATAACTACCCTTTACTCCTACTCTCTGCTTTCTGTCTTGAAGCCAGCTAGCTGTCCATTCTGCTACTTGTCCTTTGACTCCGCATTCTCTGACCTTTGGGGCACCTTATCGAAGACCAGTAAATTACATCTACTGCATTATCATTGTTTACTCTCTCTATTAGCTCTTCATAAATTTCAATCAGGTTGGTCAAGCAAGACTTTCCCTTTTGAAATCTATGCTGAGTATTCATTATTATATTTTTGATTTCTAGATTTTCCTCTATTTTCTCCTTTAGTTAGGGATTCCTTCAGTTTTCCTACACCAATGTTTAGCTGACTGATCTATAATTTCTTGGATATGTTCTATTCCCCTTCTTAAATATAGATATTACGTTAGCTATCTGCTAGTCCTCTAGCACTACACTTTTTTCTAATTATTAACTGTGTAGTAATGCTTCTGTCTCTTCCCGAGATTCTTTTAAAATGCGTGGATGCAATCCATCTGGACCAGGGGTTTTATCCTCTTTGAGTTTGATTAGTTTATTTAATATATCCCCTTTTTTATTTTAAATGCACTTAGCTTATTACTAAACTCATCATTCAATGTCATGACTAACTGTTCTATCTCCCTGGTAAATACTGAAGCAAAATAATTATTTAATATTTCTGCCATCTCACTATCGTTACCTGTGGTATTATCCTGTCTATCCCTTAATGGCTCTATTCCCATTTCAATCTTCCCTTTTTTATTGATGTGCCTGTAAAATATTTTACTATTTTGTTTTATGTTCCTTGATAATTTAAGTTCATAGTTCCTCTTTGCCTTCCTAATTGTTGTTTTGACTTCTCTCCTAATCGCTTTGAATTCTCCCTTATCATGCGCTTCCCTGCTGTCTATGCACTTAATGTATGTCTCTTTCCTTACCCTCAATTGTTCCCTTTATGGCTTTATTCATCCATGGAGTGTCATTGGTGTTTAGTTTGTTGTTTTCTTTTAGCGGAATATATTTTTCCTGCACTCTGTTGACCACCATTTTAAATGTTTCCTATTGTGTTATACATCGCTGTTTGCCAATATTTTTGCCCATTTTATTTTCCCAAGTTCTGTTCTCAGCCCCTCAAAATCAACCTTTCTCCAATCTATGATTTTTGTAATACTTATGTCCTTCTCAGTTATCATCTTAAAATATATTAAATTATGGGCACTGTTGCCTAGATGTTCCCGTACTTCTTATCTGCTCTAGTTCATTCCCCATTACTAGATCCAATAGCGAATCCTCCCTTGTTGGGCTTTTTACATATTGGGTTAGGAAAGAATCCTGTACACATTGTAGGACCTCTATTCTCTTATCCCCTTTACCTTCCTCTTCTGTCTAATTAATATCAGGGTAGTTGAAATCCCCCATGATGATTATTCTATGATTTTTACCCATTTCCCAAATTTGTCTGCATATTTCTTCCTCCACCTCCCTTCCAGACTACGCCTATTAGTGTGATCGATCCTTTATTATCTTTTATCTCTATCCATATGGATTCTATTTTTGTCTTGCTGGTAGCTGCATTAGTTTTTTTTCCATTATGTTATCCCTAATAAGCACAGCTACTCCACCTCCCCATTTTCGTGCTCTCTCTTTTCTAAATATGTTATACCCTGCAGGTTCCCACTGGTTCTGTAGTTTATTTCCACTCTAGCGGGGAGCTTGTTGAGTGTGAGGTGGAGCATTGCAGCGAGAAAGATTGAGAAGAGGGTTGGCGCGATGACGCAGCCCGGCACTGACCACATTCGACCAGCTCTGGTGGGCGGGCCACATTGTTCGCATGCCTGACACAAGACTCCCAAAACTCCTACACGGCAGGCGAGCCCAAAGTGAGCAGAGAAAACATTTCAAGGACACTCTCAAAGCCTGCTTGATAAAGTACAACATTCCTACCGACACCTGGGAGTCCCTGGCCAAAGACCGCCCTAGTTGGAGGAAGTGCATCCAGGAGGGCGCTGAACACCTTGAGTCTCATCGCCGAGAACATGCAGAAGCCAAGCACAGGCATTGGAAGGAGCGTGTGGCAAACTAGTCCCAACCACCCTTTCCTTCAATGACTGTCCCACCTGTGACAGACACGGTAATTCCCGTATTGGACTATTCAGTCACCAAAGGACTCATTTTTGGAGTGGAAGCAAGACTTCTTCGATTTCGAGGGACTGCCTATGATGATGATGATACCCTGCAATGCTTAATTCCCAGTCCTGATTTTTCTGTAGCCATGTCTCTGTAATCCCTACTATGTCTGGTTCTTCGCAACGCATGATTGCCTCCAGCTCCCCTGTTTTATTATGGACACTGTGTGCATTGCTGTAAAGACAGTTTAACTCGTTTTTAATAGGATTTCCTCTCACTTTATGTTTAACCATCTTTTTAGACTCCTGTTCTATAACTCTATTTGTTCCCTTGACATCGATGTCCTTTCTTCCTTTATTCTTTCCTGTGCTCTCTTTTTCTGTTTTGTTTATATTTAGGCTGGTTACGCTTCTTGTCGAACCCTCCCTCCATCTTACTAGTTTAAAGCCTTTGCCACCTTCCTATGTACCCTTTGGTTCGGTTCAGGTGGCTCCTGTCCCGTCGGTACAGCTCATTCCTGTCCCAGATCTGGTGCCAGTGTCCCATGAAAAGGAAACCCTCTTTTCCACACCAGCCCTTTAGCCACATGTTAATTCTCCTGATCTGTCTGCTTCTATGCCAATTTGCACGTGGCTCGGTAAATTATTACCCTTTTTAATTTAGAGCCTAACTCATGAAACTCTTTCAACAGGACCTCCTCTCTGTTCCTACCTATGTCGTTTGTTGCAATATGGACCACGACAACTGGATTTACCCCCTTTCCAAGTTTCTCTCCAATCACCATGAGATATCCCGTATCCTGGCACTGGGTAGGCAACACAACCTTTGGGATTCTCTAAGGGGAGGCTAGATAAGCATCTGAGATGGAAGGGAATAGAGGGTTATGCTGACAGAGTTAGATGAGGATAGACGGAAGGAGGCTTGAGTGGAGCATGCATACCGGCATGGACTAGTTGGGCCGAATGGCCTGTTTCTGTGCTGTATATCCTGTATAATTCTATGTCATCTCTTCACCCAAATTGGAGTTGTATACGTAATCACGAAAGGGTAATTGTGGCCTTTGTTAAGCGGCCTCTGGTTTTCATGGGATCATTTCCTCATGTTTTGCTTCATAAAGTAAGTGTGGAAATCAAGTTCCCTATACTGTCCTTTAATCCCCCCTTAGGACTTAAGTCCAACGCTCTTTGCATTCATTGATTCAGAAAGCTTCTGTCACAGGTTGTCAATCGACCCTTTTCAATATAGCATGACAACGATGCACTCCTTGGCTCTCATCAAAGGTTTCTGCCCAAACGGTTTCCCAGATACATCTCCAGCAACGATAATTATTTCATTTTTGAATCCTCCTTCCCGCTTGGGTAAGAATGTTTGTTTAACTCAGGAAAGCATCTAGAGCTATGACGTTCTGCTGTTGGTCTATGATCGTAAGGTTCTGGCAAAGCCTATTTAAAGCTAAAGTTATCTAATTAACCAGACAACAGTGAGACCTTTGAGCTTAGTGAAGGAGTATTTCATCCATTCTGGAGCTAACTTGTGACCTAATCTCAAACGAGTCTTGAATTTAATAGGCACAATGACCTTCATTTTAGCAAGTCTGTCAGACAGTAATGCAGTGAATGAAGAACAAAGAAAGATTGCCTGCATTCGTATTTGTTCCTTTATTGAGGTATCCTGAAGAATTGAGTTCCGCAATTTTTTCCCTTCAATATCTTAGCATCAATTTATTTGAGTTAGATTAAAATAGTTTGACATTTCTCAAGCAAACCTTTGGTTATGCAGTATTCTTTGTTGGCGTGGGAGGATCCCATGGGCGAGATCCTGCTGTCATCACTGACCTGAAAAATGTCTTAAAGCAAAAATCAGCCTTCATGATTTTGTGCAAAATGGAGTATGCTTATTCTGTGAAATCCATTATTGCGTGGAGCCTGTCTCTATTGAGGAAATATAAAATAACCTAAAAGGTAGGTAATCATTCTCTTCATGTTGTAATCTGATGTGCAACTCATACATGGAGCAAAAGTAGCATGTTCTCTTCCACTCTTTCTTTATATTTTGTGTCTCTCTTGCGATTAGGTTTTGCTTCGTCCTCCCCCTCTCTCCTCCCAGTCTTCCCACACCCACACCCCCCTAATCCTCTCCCCATGGGTCTACATTTGTCTCTCTGTTTGCCTATCTTGGACTGTCTCTGTTTGACTGCCTCCATCTGTCTTCTCTAGCAGCCAATTTCATGAAAAGGAGCCAGAATAAATAATCTCTGTATATCTTTCTAATGCTTTTTCATTTCATTTATTTTTCTGTCTTTGGCTTTCTGTATCTTGAAGCTTGTGATGTACAGCTGCAATGTTAGATGCAATAACCTGACTCAAATTTGGTCTTGATAGATGGCAAAGGAAGTTTCTGTCTTACTGTTTATTTTTCCCTCCTTGCTAACTCTTCAATGTATGATTCTTCCTCTATCCTTTTTTCTGTGTTAACTGTTAACAGCTTAACTGCCAGAAATGTAGTTTCATTTAAACAAAAATCTACTTTAAAAACATTATTAAGATTTATATTTATTCTGCCGTTATATTTAATTTTTGTGCAGTCAGTAAAATTTCACTATTCCCAGTTACTTATGTAAAATTATAGTGTATTGCTGTGAATAGGCGGATTTCTTCCAGTTTGGATTCAGATGTAAATGAAATTTTGAATTTTGATTTGTGTTCACTCATAGAATCCATAATTTTAATACATATATTTAGAATTAAAGACATACGAATGTTACTTAATTCATATTTCTCAATGCCTCATTATAATCTTGCTGTAAATATTGATATGAAGAAAGATAGGAGAAGGCTTTGAGTGGAGCATAAATGCCAACATGGACTGCTTGGGCAGAATGGCCTGTTTCTGTGCTGTATATTCTATATAACCTCTTGTAGTTAATTATTTCTCAGTAAAAACCACTTTCCCTGCCATATGACCTCATCAAAAGTATTATAACTCCTTAAAATACTCAACTTTGATCCAAATGATCTTGGGATTAATTGACTTTTCATTAGGTTTAGTACTTTAATGATTAATCGCCCAAGTTGAGGGATGAGGTAGCACAGATAGAGTTATTACATGCTCATTGCAGTTTCAAAGGATTGGGAGAAATTTAGGATCCAGCAGAGGAGGACATAGGGTTTAATTAGGAGGGGGGAAAATAGAGTATAAGAGTAAGCTTGCAGGGAACATAAAAACTGACTGCAAAAGCTTCTATAGATATGTGAAGAGAAAAAAGATTAGTGAAGACAAATGTAGGTCCCTTGCAGTCAAGAATCAGGTGAATTTATAATGGGGAACAAAGAAATGGCAGACCAATTGAACAAATACTTTGGTTCTGTCTTCACTAAGGAACACACAAATAACCTTCCGGAAATATTAGGGGACCGAGGATCTAGCGAGGAGGAGGAACTGAAAGAAATCCTTATTAGTCAGGAAATTGTGTTAGGGAAATTGATGGGATTGGAGGCCGATAAATCCCCAGGGCCTGATAATCTGCATCCCAGAGTACTTAAGGAAGTGGCCCTAGAAATAGTGGATGCATTGGTGGTCATTTTCCAACATTCTATAGACTCTGGATCAGTTCCTGTGGATTAGAGGGTAGCTAATGTAACCCCACTTTTTAAAAAAAGGAGGGAGAGAGAAAACAAGGAATTATAGACCGGTTCACCTGACATCGGTCGTGGGGAAAATGTTGGAATCAATTATTAAAGATGTAATAGCAGAGCATTTGGAAAGCAGTGACAGGATCGGTCCAAATCTGCTTGGATTTATGAAAGGGAAATCATGCTTAACAACTCTTCTAGAATTTTTTGAGGATGTAGCTAGTAGAATGGACAAGGGAGAACCAGTAGATGTGGTGCATTTGGACTTTGAAAAGGCTTTTGATAAGGTCCCACACAAGAGATTAGTGTGCAAAATTAAAGCACATGGTATTGGGGGTAATGGATTGACGTGGATAGAGAACTGGTTGGCAGACAGGAAGCAGAGAGTGGGAATAAACTGGTCCTTTTCAGAATGGCAGACAGTGACTGGTGGGGTGCCGCAGGGTTCAGTGCTGGGACCCCAGCTATTTACAATATACATTAATGATTTAGATGAAGGAATTGAATGTAATATCTCCAAGTTTGCAGATGATACTAAGCTGGGTGGCAGTGTGAGCTGTGAGGAGGATGCGAAGAGGCTGCAGGGTGACTTGGACAGGTTAGGTGAGTGGGCAAATGCATGGCAGATGCAGTATAATGTGGATAAATGTGAGATCCACTTTGGTGGCAAAAACAGGAAGGCAGAATATTATCTGAATGGTGAAAGATTAGGAAAAGGGGAGGTGCACCGAGACCTGGGTGTCATGGTACATCAGTCATTGAAAGTTGGCATGCAGGTACAGCAGGCGGTGAAGAAGGCAAATGGTATGTTGGTCTTCATAGCGAGATGATTAGAGTATAGGAGCAGGGAGGTCTTACTGCAGTTGTACAGGGCCTTGGTGAGGCCACACCTTGAATATTGTGTGCAGTTTTGGTCTCCTAATCTGAGGAAGGACATTCTTGCTATTGAGGGAGTGCAACGAAGGTTCACCAGACTGATTCCTGAGGTGGCAGGACTGACATATGAAGAAAGACTGGATCATCTAGGCTTATATTCACTGGAATTTAGAAGAATGAGAGGGGACCTCATAGAAACACATAAAATTCTGACTCGATTGAACAGGTTAGATGCAGGAAGAATGTTCCCGATGTTGGGGAAATCCAGAACCAGTGGTCACAGTCTAAGGATAAGGGGTAAGTCATTTAGGACCGAGATGAGGAGAAAATTCTTCAAAGATTTGTGAACCTGTGGAATTCTCTACCACAGAAAGTTGTTAAGGCCAGTTCGTTAGATATATTCAAAAGGGAGTTAGATATGGTCCTTATGGCTAAAGGAATCAAGGGCTATGGAGCGAAAGCAGGAATGGGGTACTGAAGTTGCATGATTAGCCATGATCATATTGAATGGTGGTGCAGGCCCGAAGGGCTGAATGGCCTACTCCTGCACCTATTTTCTATGTTTCTAGTCAAGATATTAGGGCCGAAATTCAGGTGCACTAGAACGCTGGCACACCTATGATTTTTTTACTCACCGCTGGAACTCTTGGTGCGGTGAGTAGATCCATTTTTAGGACTATTAATTTTTTTCATATTCCTGCAGGAAATGGATCATAATGGGGCAGGCCTTAGACTCAAAGCCAGGCATACTGGCTGAAAATGTGTTGTTTGGGCCGTCCGCCGCTGTCAATCAACGCGATGACGTCACAGCGCGTGTGCGTCACCACGCTCTCTACCCTCCGTTAAAGGGGAGAGATTCGATCATTTTTTAACTTTGGCCACTGGGCCACCAGGGAGGGTTTCGGCTGAGCCAGTGGCCTGGCACCCAAGAGGGGTTGACAGGCTGCCCGTTGGCGGCCCGGCCGAACCCGGGGCAGTATTTTGCTGGCCGATCAGCAAGTCGGCCTGCAAAAATAATTGCATTGCAGCCGCGGCAGTGGGCCCTCCCCTTTAAGGATTGCTACGTTGCCAGGCCGCACAATGCGGTGATGGTGCACGAGCAGATGATCGAGCTGAAAATGGCTGGATAAGTATTTTATTTTAAATTAGCGGTGCATCTACTTGGGCGGGATGGGGTCCAGGCTGAAAAATTCACGACCTGAATTTAGATCGGGTCGGCCTGTTAACCCGAAAGCGGCGGCCTTTTGATTTTTAGGAATGGCCACCGCAAATGGGCATTAACGGGTCTCTTTGAGACCCTGAATTTTGGCCCCGATATATATTACAGGTAACTGTGGGAGTGACACAGATACCTTCTGAACTTCAAAATCAACTTATTTTCCTTGGAATCAGTCACTGCTACAGAGCTTCAAATTTACCTTTTGAGTTTGAAAATTATTCAATTAATGCCAACTCCAGATTAGTGGATGTGTTGTGGCTGTGACAAGTCTGTGATGTGACCATGTCAATCTTTACAGTTTTGGTACAAGATAGGCTGAAGACCCAATCTTTCAGGATGCTTGCAGTTAATCAGATACTAACTTTTCCTGAAGCTGCTCGCTCTTCCAAAAATGGGCAATGAGAGCCAGGAGGAAAAAAATGCATAAGTAAGATGTTTCAAGCATTTGTTTCTTGGAGAGGTGTTAGAATAGAAAGATTAAGTTACATTGGATAGGAGAAAGTATCAGTTGTGGCAACATAAAATAGGAGCGAGAGAATGCGGAAGAAACAATAATGGGGAAAATGAAACAAAATATTCTTGGAAATTATTTTTATTTAAATTGTCTTTTTTTTTATTTTTCTTGAGATATTTGAGTGGGTTTATTATATAATATTGTTATTTTCAGGTTTGAGTTGAAAGCTTTATAAAGTGATGAGCCTTTATTTTAATTTCCTAAAAACTGGTGGTAGACAAGAGGCATTAGCCCAATGATATAAAACAAAGTATGAGGGTATAGTGTTATGATCTATACAACACTCAAGATAGTTAAAATGCAATTCTGCTCTTGTTGCTTATAGTATCATCGAGCTCAAAAGTGCAATGTATACTCATAGGACCCTCTTTATCCTCCTCCATGATTTGGTTATATTTTATAAAATGCTGTAAGATTAAATCTTGTTTTATTTTTTCTCATTCAATTTCCTCTGTAGCATGTGTCATTACTTGGCCAGGCTGACATCAGTACTGGGTGTTAAGCTGTGTACAGAGGTTGGCTCACAGGTGAAGTGTCTAGCCACAAATTTTTGACTCGTCTGTTAACATGGTTGACGCCAACAAACTTGAGGTATAAGGAAATGGAGGCATCTAGTCATTTTCGAGGGCAAACTTTTTTTTCTGTGTTTGCTGTATAACGTTTGATAAATTCTGATTTTTCTAAACTTTCCTGAATTTTCAGTTGAACTCGGGGCACCTATCATTTGCTGTCAATCGGGGGACCAGTCGGACTGTAAGGTTGCTGCTGAATCAGATACCATTAAATGACGGGAGGTGGCACGATCTTCAACTGGAGCTACGAGATGTGAGGAATGGGCGCGATATACGATACATAGCAACCATCACTATTGATTTTGGACTTTATCAGGTCAGATTTATTTATTTCTAGATCTATCATAAAGCTATAGCACACAGAAAGGAGGTGGGGCAGCACTGTTAATAAAGGATAAGATCAGTGCGTTAGTGAGAAACTATATTGGCCGAGAAGATCAAGATGTTGAATCAGTTTGGGTGGAGATAAGGAATAATAAGGCGAGACAGTCGCTGGTGAGCGTAGTCTATAGGCCCCCTAACAGTAGCTACATTGTTGGACGAGTATAAATCAAGAAATAATGGAGGCTTGTAAAAAAGGAATGGCAATAATTATGGGCGATTTTAACCTTCATATTGATTGGACAAAGCAAATTGGCCAGGGTAGCCTCCATGAAGAGTTCATCGAGTGTATTCGGGATAGTTTCCTTGAACAGTACATTGCGGAACCAACCAGGGAGCATGCTCTCTTAGATCTAGTACTGTGAAATGAGACAGGATTAATAAATGATCTCCTAGTAAAGGATCATCTAGGAATAAGTGACCATAACATGGTTGAATTTCAAATTCAATTGGAGAGTGAGAAAGTTAGATTTCACAACAGTGTCCTAAGCTTAAATAAAGGACACTACAAAGTTATGAAGGCAGAGTTGACTAAAGTGGACTGGGAAAATAGATTAAAGTATGGGACAGTTCATGAGCAGTGGCTCATGAACTGTCCCATACTTTAATCTATTTAAGGAGATAACTCGCAACAGAAATATATCTCAATGAGAAGGAAAGACTAAGAGAAGGGATAACCATCCGTGGCTAACTAAGGAAATAAGGGATGGTATTATATTGAAAACAAGGGCGTACAATGTGGCCAAGGCTAGTGGGAGGCCAGAAGATTGGGAAACTTTTAAAAGCCAGCAAAGAATGACGAAAAAATGATAGAGAAGGAAGATAGATTATGACGGTAAACCAGCACGGAATATAAAAACAGATAGTTAAGAGTTTCTACAGGTATATAAAAAGGAAAAAAGTGGCTAAAGTAAATGTTGGTCCCCTAGAGGATGAGACTGGGGAATTAATAATGGAGAACAGGGAAATGGCAGAGACGTTGAATAAATATTTTGTATCGGTCTTCACGGTAGAAGACACTAAAAACATCCCAATAGTGGATAATAAAGGGGCTATAGGGAGGGAAGAACTTAATACAACCACTATCTCTAAAGAAGTAGTACTCGGTAAAATAATGGGACTAAAGGCCGACAAGTCCCCTGGACCTGATGGCTTGCATCCTCGGGTCTTAAAAGAAGTGGCTGCGGAGATAGTGGATGTATTGGTTGTGACCTACCAAAATTCCCTAGATTCTGGGGCGGTCCCAGCGGATTGGAAAACCGCAAACGTAACGCCCTATTTAAAAAAGGAGGCAGACAAAAAGCAGGAAACTATTGACCAGTTAGCCTAACATCTGTTGTTGGGAAAATGCTGGAGTCCATTATTAAGGAAGCAGTAGTGGGAGATTTGGAAAAGCATAATTCAATTAAGCAGAGTCAGCATGGTTTTATGAAGGGGAAATCATGTTTGATAAATTTGCTGGAGTTCTTTGAGGATATAACGAACAGGGTGGATAAGAGGGAACAAGTGGATGTGGTGTATTTGGATTTCCAGAAAGCATTCGATAAGCTGCCACATAAAAGGTTATTGCACAAAGTAAAAGTTCACGTGGTTTGGTGTAATATATTAGCGTGGATAGAGGATTGGCTAACTAACAGAAAACAAGAGAGTCAGGATAAATGAGTCATTTGCTGGTTGGCAAACAGTATAAGTGCGGTGCCACAGGTATCGGTGCTGTGGCCTCAACTATTTACAATCTATATTAATGACTTGGATGAAGGGACCGAATGTAATGTTGCTAAGTTTGATGATGATACAAAGATGGGTGGGAAAGCAAATTGTAAGGAGGACTCAACAAATCTGCAAAGGGATTTACTCAGGCAAAGTGTGTGGGCAAAGATTTGGCAGATGGAGCTTATTGTGGGAAAATGTGAGTTTATTCTGAAAAGGACCCGTTTATTCCCACTCTTTGCTTCGTGTCTGCCAATCAGTTCTCTATCCATGTCAATACATTACCCCCAATACCATGTGCCTTAATTTTGCACACTAATCTCTTGTGTGGGACCTTGTCAAAGCCTTTTGAAAGTCCAAATACACCACATCCACTGGTTCTCCCTTGTCCACTCTACTAGTTACATCCTCAAAAAATTCTGGAAGATTTGTCAAGCATGATTTCCCTTTCATAAATCCATGCTGACTTGGACCGATCCTATCACTGCTTTCCAAATGCGCTGCTATTACATCTTTAATAATTGATTCCAGCATTTTCCCCTCTACTGATGTCAGGCTAACCCTGTTTTCTCTCTCCCTTTTTTTAAAAGTGGTGTTATATTAGCTACCCTCCAATCCATAGGAACTGAACCAGAGTCCATAGAATGTTGGAAAATGATCACCAATGCATCCACTATTATCTAGGGCACTTCCTTAAGTACTCTGGAATGCAGACTATCAGGCCCTGGGGATTTATCAGCCTTCAGTCCCTTCAATTTCCCTAACACCATTTCCTGACTAATAAGGATTTCCCTCAGTTCTCCTTCTCGCTAGACCCTCGGTCCCCTAGTATTTTCGGGAGGTTATTCGTCTCTTCCTTAGTGAAGACAGAACCAAAGTATTTGTTCAATTTGTCTGCCATTTCCTTGTTCCCCATTATGAATTCCCCTGATTCTGACTGCAAGGGACCTACATTAGTCTTCACTAATCTTTTTCTCTTCACATATCTATAGAAGCTTTTGCAGTCAGTTTTTATGTTCCCTGCAAGCTTACTCTCATACTCTATTTCCCCCCTCCTAATTAAACCCTTAGTCCTCGTCTGCTGAATTCTAAATTTCTCCCAATCCTCAGGTTTGTTGCTTTTTCTGGCCAATTTATATGCCTCTTCCTTGGATTTAATACTTTCCCTAATTTCCCTTGTTAGCCACAGTTGAGCCACCTTTCCTTTTTTATTCTTACGCCACAGTGTAATGGTAAGGCCACATCTGGAGTACTGTGGCAGTTTTGGTCTTCGTATTTAAGGAAGGATATACTTGCATTGGGGGCTGTTCAGAGATGTTGATTCCAGAGATGAGGGGGTTGACTTATGATGATAGATTGGGCCTATACTCATTGGAGTTCAGAAGAATGAGAGGTGATCTTATCGAATAATATAAGATAATGAGGGAGCTAGACAAAATGGATGCAGAGAGGATATTTCCGCTCATAGGGGAAACTAAAGCTAGGGGACATAGTCTCAGAATAAGGGGCTGCCCATTTAAAACTGAGATAAGGAGGAATTTCTTCTTTGAGGGTTGTAAATCTATGGAATTCTCTGCCCCAGAGAACTGTGGAGGCTGGGTCATTGAATATATTTAAGGCAGGGATAGACAGATTTTTGAGCGATAAGGGAATAAAGGGTTATGGGGAGCAGGCAGGGAAGCGGAGCTGAGTCCATGATCAGATCAGCCATGATCTTACTAAATGGCGGAGCAGGCTTGAGGAGCCAGGTGGCCTACTCCTCCTATTTCTTATGTTCTAGATGGAATTTGATCTTTGAAGGATCTGTACTAACCACAAAGTTGGGAGGCAAACCATCTAATTTCTCTGCTGCTAAAACCAAATTGAGTAGTCTATTTTTGTCCAAATCCCAGTTATATGCAAGTTTTGCCCACGTCTGGGTTCCTTTATCCTCAGTGTAAAAAAAAATCATTAATATGCAATTCTGGTATATGCAAATCCCCATTGTATTCAAACAATACATCATAAAATTAACATAATCATCTACAATAATTTATGTGACCCTTCTGCCACTCATTTCCTTGGGGAACACAATGCACCCTATAGGCTTTTATCCCCTCAATTAGCGGGGCATCTCCCAGACTTCAGCAGAGCCTTATTTGTTCAACCTTAATGTGGGAAAAGAGGCTCAGCATAAAGAAACACTACAACCTTCCTCACAAACCTTCATTTTTTTTGTTTAATTCCTGATATCTAATCCTCTCTTTATATTGCAAAATCACTTCAAGAAGCCAATTGAAAGTACAAAAAGCAACGATTGACCTGGCCATATCATAGCTGCGACCAAGTCAACATTTGTTGGGTTTTATGCATCAAAACAGGAAAAAAGCTGCTGAACAAGTATACTTGTTGGAACCACTTGGCTCATAACTGCATCTGGCTGAGTAAACTTGTCTGCAACACTGGAGGGTCAAAACTAAACCTTGTACTGTGTGGTCCTAGCAATAGTGAGGTAATGATGAAGAAAATGAGTCTTTGCTAAAAAAAAATCGGCAGGATCCTTGAATTTGCACTTTGGATTTGTTATATGCCCCTTTGAGATTTTAACTAAACACCTGCATTAAAACTTGTAAGAGCAGACAGCGCAAAGTTCCACTGCTGGCATGAAGCTTGCTAGATGTGGGAGTGGATAAGAAATGGGGCTAAAACATTGTAGCCTTAACTCTGCGTCATGCACTTGCATTTGGCAAGGCCCTGTGTTGGCAGCAGAGCCTCATGATTTCTGCCTATTTGGATAAAATACATAGCCCATCAGTAAAGTCTGTTGCTCATCATTAGGAAGAAAGAATTAGCCACCAAACACAATGTACTTGTAAGAAAGGTGCTATCACATTTCCCAAGCAGTCAGTCAGTCACTTAATTAGAACAAGTGTTGGAAAGTTCGTAACCCAGCGATGGAATGCGCAATGTCAACAAAAATTGAGAAAATCGCTATTTCCCCAGGAGAGAGTATATTTTAATGAATTTTAATGAATTGAATTAATTTTTTAATTCCTTCTTGGGATGTCGATGCGCCTGGCATGACCGGCATTTATTGCCGATCCCTAGTTGCCCTCAGAAGGTGGCGGTGGGCCACCTTCTGCAGTTTGATACAAAGCGCAATTAAGAGACAACTACATTGTAGGCACACATCTGCTGTCTTGTAAAAGTAATTAGATACCAACTCTCTCATGATAACGCATTGCAAGAGTTTGCAGGATATACAGGAGTTGTAACAGTGATTTTATCACAAAATGGAGAACACAAATGCACATTTTTTATAGTAAAGCTACATTTTTTACTTCTAATAAAAGTAACAGTTTACAATTATATTGTTGGAAATTATTTGACACGGTGAATTATTCGAGATTCTATGGTTCCATTCTAATTCTTTCATATGACATCTGGATCAATGCATTTGCTGTATATGCACTTTTCACAATAATATGCATAGATGTTCTTCTGTTAATAAACCTTGTTCTCAGAATGCAGGTGATGCTGATATGGCCGCATTTACTGTCCATTCTGGTTGCCCTGAGAAGGTGATGAACCTCTTTCTAGTAATTGTTTTTACCACTGAGTGACATGCTGGACAGTGTCGGAGAGTATGAGGAGTCAACCACATAGTGTGCACTAGATTCACATGTAACCCAAGGGGCAGGTTCTCTTCCCTGAAGGACATTAGGGAGCCAGTTGGGGTTTTAATGTCAATCTGGTAGCTTTCATGGTAATTTTGTGATGTGTGAGGGGCAAAGAAAAAAAAATGCATCTTTAAAAAGAAACGCTTTCTTATTGAATTGATAGCAATACCATGAACCTGCATGAACCTGATACAAGGTTGTCCCCAACTGAAGAATATTTTAACCCAATTGTACGACTACTTCTGCGGTTTTGATTGCAATTTTTCTTGTTGCTAGGATACGGTTGTTGTTGGCAATGAGTTACACGGGCTGAAGTTGAAGCATCTTCACGTTGGTGGGATTCTCAGAGCTGGTGAGGTGCAGAATGGATTGGATGGCTGTGTCCAGGTAGAGGAATTGCTTTTTGTTACAGGCAATTCAGTCTGAATTGTTGTGACCCTTAAAAGAGACTTTAATCTAGTTGACAGGCTGGGGGTTGCAGCAGCCACATGTTGGACCATTGTCCAAAATGTTATGCTCTGTTACTCTTTCTGATTCTCCATATAGAGACAGGGTGTGCAATATATTGATTTCCGACTTTGTTCTGCTTTCTGTGTTATGGAAAGGAGATTTCTTCAGCCGATAATAATCTGTCTTAGGTAAATAAAAATGACGCTTAGCAGCACAGAAGACAAGAAGACCTCTTGATTGATAGAGATTACTCAATGTGGAAGGAGACTTTCTCTCACCATATCTGAAAATCAAACCAAAGGTCCCACATTCAATCCCTGACTTGTACTGAGTTAGCTGAACTAATTCAGGGCAGCTACAATTGGTCTCTGTATCCCTGAGCAAAAGGAATGAAGAGAAAATTCAATCAGCCCTCCTCCTAATCACCATGTGATTTCTACTTGAAAATGCATGCAGGGAAGTTTTCAAATGTTTTCAACAAGTTTTATAGCCTGTAAACTTGGGAAAGTGACCTGCGCACAGGTATGGGCAGTCTTGCCTGGTATGTTCACCGCTTTGTGTGTGTATAAATTTGTGTGTGTGTGAGATAATGAATTGGCTTTTTGCCTTATTCCTTCTTGGAATAAATAATTCTTCCCTCCTCTCCTGAAGACAGTGATAGACAGGAAGTACAATTCCATAAGTGCTCACACCCCTTTTCTACCTATCCCAGGTGTCATTCTTCATATGTGAGCCCACATAGTGATTAGGCTGTTTGGGGCCCATGCTGCTAAGCCCAGACTTCAGTAGTCTATATGATCTGTTTCAGGAACTTTTGACTCGAATATTGTTTTTTACTTGTTATTGAAGACTGCATATTTATTGCACTTTGAAGATGCTGCCATGTAAAAGTTAGCACATTATGACCTCCTATGTTTGCTGTTCCGTTTCTTGCTGGATGCATCGATCTAGCTTCACATGACCTGGAAATAAATGGCACAGACTTGTACAGATATATATTTTTGTTTAGTCTAAGGAGAGAGGTTTTAGACCCAATGTAAATACCAAAGGATTTAATCTACTGACTGCAGTTTTTTTCTTACCCTCAGGGGGTGCGTCTTGGTGACACCTCTATTGGAATTGCAATGCCAAAGCCAAGTCGCACTATGAACGTGGAGCTAGGCTGCACCATCACTGATCCATGTGACTCCACCTCATGTCCAACTAACAGCTACTGCAGTGATGAGTGGCAGAGTTACTCTTGTATCTGTGAGCCAGGTATTGTTTGCAAAATTGGGGATAGTTCAGCATCTTATACTGAGGGGAGGGGAGCCATAGCTCGTGTGAACAATCTTTTTACATTGGTCATTTACCCAAAAATATTTTTTTTGAAGGTAGGCTCAGTTGACAAGTTGCACAGTTGCACAGACCACAAAATCACTACAGATCCATTTTAATTCATTCTTCCAGAACGACCCTTATGTCCACCGAAAGCAGCATCTAATCGTGCTTCCAGGCTTTTCCCTTAGACTACTCTATCCAAAGTTCATTCTATGTATTGGTCACTCTTGGTGTGAAGAACTTCCTGGTATCAGTCCTAAATTTACCTTTTGTTAGTTTGAACCTGTGTCCCTTGTTCTACTTTCATGATTTAATTTAACGTAGTGTTCTGGATTTACCTTTTTAATACCCTTTACTATGTTGTACACTGCACAAATGCCTCCTTTCCAGGTTAAAAAGCCTAAATCTCTCTCAATGTTTTCTCACAACTCAGACCTTTGATGCTAGGAAAGAGCTTCATGGCTCTTCTCTCTGCTGCCTCCAGCACTTCAATGTCTCCCTTGACAACCACAATTGGACACAGTGCTCAAGGTGCAGTCTGATTAGAGCACTATGCAGTTTGATCATGGCTCCCTCTGAGTTATATTCTGCTAGGGATAATGAACACCGAGAGGCTGTGCTACAGTCTGGCCAATTTTTTTATTTTTATAATGCCAGTGGAGTGCTGAAACAGTTAACATTTTCACACAAAATCTTCCCTATTTTTCTCTTCACAAGAGAGCTGTGCATCATATACAGCCTCTTCCAGTTGGAGAAGAGTGGCAAAATGCCATGGGTTGCAGAATTGCCTGCAGCCACATCAATGCCTCTCCATGAATAACTGGCAGGAAAGGTCAAACATGCTGAACAATGTCCTGTTTTCCATGCATGGGAAAACCGAACGGAATCTTCAAATCCAAGGCAATTTGCATCTTCCTCATTCTACTATTTGTAAATTAGAGCCATTCTGAGCCTGGATTTCTGACCTCCAACAAATCGCAATCCTCTTTCTGACCTGACACACAAAAACATCTTTATTTTGCCTCTGGAGGTGGTATATCAATCTGGCAACTGTCATAGAATTTGGCTGTTTTATTTCTCCATTATTTCCCTTCGTTCCATTGCTACCAGCAATATTCCAGGTATTTGTCCAAATGTCTATTTTTTCTATGTTTACTGTTTCAGCCTAGATGGTGAGTGTTGGTAGTTCTTGCAAGCAATGAAGGGCAGCATTGTCAAGTTCAATCCTTTCATCACCCACTGTTCAAAGATGCCCACTTTCCAAAAGTATCACTGAATAGTGGTCAGGAGCAGGTACTCTGACTTCACCACCCTCTTCCCATTCTAAACCAAAGACACTCAGGTGAATTTCAGTATACCTGTCACCTCTCTGCCTAAAACCAGCCAACTCAGGACAGACTGAGGATTAAACCTGAAATTTCTTGTTTCGTATGGATCAGTGTCACGTAACTGAACAGGGATGTTCAACACAGAATTTTTCCGACTGTTTTAAGTTTTGATAGACTGTGAAAAAGACCATGATCCCTTGCATTCCTTGGGGTTGGGGAGGCTGATGCAGTTTTAATGTTATTTCACGAATCTCTGCAGAAAATGAAAACAGCCAGAGACCTAAATTTACTGCTGCCATGTGCAATCTGTTTTGGCTACATCACTGTAGTCACTAGTACGTGAGGGCTAATCAAAGCTACTTGAAGAGAACAGACCTGCTGGGAGATGTTTATGAACATCATTGCAGTCTCCATGCCCGAATAATCAGGTGGTAGGAAGCAGTTAGAGTTGAATCTTACTGAATTACATTTTTGGAACCTAACAACTCTGAACAATGGACATAAATGTAGAGTTTAATGTGAGATATCTGTTAAACATGAAATCTTATCAAGATTATTTTAGAATAACCTACTAAAGTACCCCATTTGTTTTTTCATGTTACATTGTGCTGCAGTGATCATTTTGCATTTCAACTTGTGAAAAACAATGCAGAAATTACTCAAATCTTTCCATTCATACAAACGTCAGTCGGTGTTGTACCAATATGTTAGGTTTTGTGTATTTATGTTGGTTGCATTACCAAACCAGATTCACACATCAGTATGGCTGTGGAGACATTGAGATATTTCGCTGAAGTTTGTTGTCTACGCTGGAATATCTCTCAGCCTTTTAGAATGGGACTTACTGTACCCAATGGTCCTGATAAACCAGCATTGTCCAACAGATATTGCTGACTAGCCACAGGTGTATCTACAGCGACACCACTTTAGCCACATGCACTCATTTTAGTAGAAAATGCTTTACATACACTCACACAATACAGATAAATGTACTTCACATATGTCTATTTACTTAACAAACATCTACCGCCATTCAGTAACCAAGGAAGTAGAGCACCAACAAAACGCACACACACTTTGATTTTGGTTTTGCCATTTTACCAACAAACGCACAGGAAGGTTAAAGTACATACATATACACCATGCGAATATGAGTATTGAGATCATATGCCCAATGTTGGTGTCAATTACTCATTTTTATTTACCAATCAGAAATGCAATTAGCCACATATGGATTCTCAATTAGCTACATGTGGCAAGTTGAATATTAAGGAAATCAAGGGATTTGGGGATAGTGCAAGAAAATGGAAGATCAGCCAAGATTTTATTGAATGTCGGAGCAGGCTCGAGGGGCTGAATGACCTACTCCTCCTAATTCTTCTGTTCTTATATTGGACAACACTGTGATAGTTTTGATTGGCAATACTAAATCTAATCTTAAGAGTTTGTCAGAAATAAAAAGTGCAGAGATTGCTGGATGGTTAATGCGAAGTATTTAAGAATGTTTCATATTTAGGTTACTATGGTGAGTCTTGTGTCGATGCCTGTCAGCTGAATCCATGTGAGAATGAGTCTGTCTGCCGCCGCAAACCCAGCTCCTCGCACGGGTACATATGTGATTGTGGAGAGAATCATTTCGGCCAATATTGTGAACACAGGTAAAAAAAAAAAAATTTCTGGATGAGGAATGTAATATATTTGTTCATGTATGAAGTCATAAAGTGACAAAAGTGATGAAGTTACGAGAACATTTTATCTAGAAAATCTGAGGAATTGTATAAATATGCCGTCACCTACTTCAATATCACAAATGTTTTCCTTTTCAGTATAAGAGTAGTGTAATCTGAATGGTCTGTGCCAGAATTTAGGACATACTTGATTACGTCAAATCTTAGCTCCTCTTCCCATCACTCAAATATTCTGTCGCAATTTGGGTTGGGTACATAATGGCCCAGATCCGACCGCAAAAATTTCTACGAAGGTACCTGATGGTCCCGGAGGTTCAGAGACTTTTGGTCCTGGGCCTCTACGCAAAGGCCTTCATACATGCCCATGTATCCCAGGAGCGTAAGGGTTACGTACGCATCACTGAGATCATGTGGGCCGGCCCAAACTATCAAAGTAGGGGGGGGGTCTCCATTCATACTTATGTGAGTTCCGTATATGCGGAATCACCACAAGTATGAATGGGAATACCCCCAAAAACAAAAAACACTGCAAATAACTTTTTTTTTAAATGGAATTTAATTATTTAAAATAATTTTAATTTTTTGAAAATAAATTTACATATTTTAAAGGGTCTAAAAATAAATTTAACTTATTTAAAAGGTTTTTAAATGTTTAAATTATTTGAAAAAAATTATTTTAATGTACTTTAAAAATCTTAAGGGCATTCGCTGGGCAGTAGTTGGGAAAATAGCAAAAACTCTCCGTCCGCGGAGGCCCTTTAGTTTCGGATGCAGCGGATCTGTCGAGGCCTTGACAGATCGCAAGTTCCGGGATTAGATGCCTGTGCTTCGCATACCTAAGCCCAGAACTTGAGGCGATCCCATGGGCGCATGTCCTTGGGGAGCGCAATGTCAGGCCCAATATGATTGATAGCAGTATGGAACTTGGCCAAATTAAAAAGTGGGCACTTTTTTAAAAAACTTCTTCAGAACCTGCAGCCAGCCCATTTAACGCTATAGAAAAACACTGTAGCAATGGTCCACCCCACTAACCCCCCCCCCCCCCCCCTACCACTACCAGAGGCGATGCTCTGGTTTTGTTGTAAATAGTGCTTGCACCTGCCCAAAAATAATAATATGTCCCTAACCCTGGTAAATAATGGGCGGGAGAAGTCCCTTCTTGCCGAGGATCTTCTGCCACTGCATTGAAAAGGAAATTCAGGGGTATGCCATTGAAACAGTTAAAATACTGTACTCAAAATAACAATGCTTCCTTCCATGCATGTTTGTGTTTTTGCTCTCTCGCATGTGCTCTCTTCCTCCCTTCTCCCTCTCTACATATAAATGTTTCTAAATACAATATTCTTTGTATCCTTATGTCATGTTGTAATAGAATTGTTATCACACAAGTGATTCAAATCTCATAATTTAGATTTGACAAGAATAGAAAGTAACAATTTTGTAATTCCCATTTCAGTTTGACTTGCCTTTATCCTCCATTGACACTGCAGTGAGTAGATAATTTACACTCAGAACTCTGAAAATGCTGCTGTCTAAACTTGTCGCTGGAACATCCCCGTGAAGCGCCAAACCCCTGTTCTATGCTTCTCTCATGGTGCACCCAAGATTGGGTTCAGACTTTGGGTGTCAATCGACATCCTGCCTTTCACTGGTCCTGCACCAACAAACAGAAGAACTTTAATTGAAAATGTAAAGAAATGGTACTGGGTTCTTTGCACCACAGATCTTAAGTGCTATAATTAATTATTTTTTCTCTCTCCTGACTTTTGGTCTAGAATTGACCAGCAGTGTCCCAAAGGATGGTGGGGGAACCCAACATGTGGACCCTGTAATTGTGACATCAATAAGGGCTTTGACCCCGACTGCAACAAGACAAATGGCCAGTGCCACTGTAAGGTGGGTATCTCTCTCCTCATGACACCGACTTTTAATTTTTTTTCTCTTATTTATTTTCCTTCCTTGACACTGTGTATTCACAGATTAGGTTTGAATGTGTGTTGCCTTATTTCCTGTCACGGATTGCAACTTTCGTTTTATTCTGGACAAACAATCAAAAATAGTAAGAAAACGGCTCTTGCTTTTCCTGAGATTCCATGATAAGTTTTAAATTTAACATTATGTGCTTAGCTGCCTCAAATTAACTTTTTTTTATAATGAAAGTGTTTATTAGTCCAGTGTACTCTGCCCCTCAATGAATCTGCTTTAACAGTAAAGTTTCCTAGCCTGCTGCAGACAGCAATTTTTCCAGTGCTTTGCTTGTTTTGAGATCCAGCGTTATTTCCTACATCAGCCAATAAGTTAGCTAATTTGTGTTGAATTTTGAGCAATTTTATGCCTTGATCCTGCACACGCTAAGAACTTATATTGTGACTATCTAAACTTGTTTCACCGCGAGCCCATTGCACCACCAAAGTGAACAACGTTGTCCTCTACAATCTATTTCTATCATGTGTAGCAACTTCACTTTGCTTTCTATTTTGCTGCCCCATTTTCTATCAACTATAATGTCACAAATTGCATCACAGGGTTAAAATAAATAGATTTACTGTATGTATCTCAGCTGATTTTATGTTGTTTCTGAATCCAGTACTTTACCATTTTGAAATAAATACTGTGTTATATCCTCTGCTGTTTTCGACACTGGTTAATGAAAGATTTGTGAAACATTCATTTGAATTTGAATCCAAGATCCAGATGTGAAAGGTCAGATTTGTAACTGTCTGGATCATTCAATCCCTAAAGTTGGTCATCTTCAATTTTTGATTAACAACAACTATTGCATTAGAATTCCAAATTTCCTAGTTATGATTTATGGATCGATTAATTTCAAAGTTTGCATAAGCAAGAAGTCCTACAAATATTTTAGTCTCACAAAAGACCCGTGTTGTAAACTCCATTTAACATGAGTCTGTTTTGTTCTTTCAGGAGTTTCACTATCATCCTGTTGGAAGCGATGCATGCCTACCTTGTGACTGCTATCCCATTGGCTCGTTTTCCAGGTCATGTGATCAAGAAACCGGCCAATGCCATTGTAGACCAGGAGTGATTGGACGTCAGTGTAACCAATGTGATAATCCCTTTGCGGAGGTCACACACAGTGGGTGCGAAGGTGAGAAACATTCCCCAGAGATATTTTACTGCCAATCTGCTGCAGAAAATAATGGTAGAAAAATTGTTTTTCCACTCTTGGACTGTTGGGAAGCTTAAATTAACATGGTGCTGTAAATGAAATTTCTAAAACTATACTGATTTGATGTTCACACCCTGCGTTAACAGTCTGTAAATAATTTATTTATTTTTTTAAAAGATTTATTGGCCAGGCCTCTCCCTAACATTGTCACAGCTGTCATTTTGGAATAGGCATTCCAAATAATGGTGCTCTTCCATTATGCATTTTTGTATGGACATTTAAGGGTAGAAGTTAACTGTCCCAATGTATGAATACTTAACATACTTATACCAAGTTCCTATGTCTGCTATTTTAGTGGAGACATAAGAATTAGGAGCAGGAATAGGCCATACGGCCCCTCGAGCTTGCTCCTCCATTCAATAAGATCATGGCTGATCTTCAACCCCAACTCCGCTTTCCCGCCCGATCCCCATATCCCTTGATTTCCCTAGAGTCCAAAAATCTGACTATCTCAGCCTTGAATATACTCAACGACTCAGCTTCCACAGCCCTCTGAGGTAGAGAATTCCAAAAATTCACATCCTTCTAAGTGAAGAAATTCCTCCTCATCTCAGTCTTAAATGGCCAACTCCTTATACTGATACTATGCTCCCAGTTCTAGACCCAATCTACTCAATCACTCCTCATTGGACAACCTTCTCATCCCAGGTATCAATCTACTGAACCTTTGTTGCACCGCCTCTGAGGCATGTATGTCCTTTCTCAGATAAGACCAAAATTGTGCACTACTCCAGGTGTGGTCTCACCAAAGCCTTGTACAATTGTAGCAAGACTTCCTTACTTTGTACTCCATCCCCCTTGCAATAAAGGCCAACATGCCATTTGCCATCCTAATTGCTTGCTGTACCTGCATGCTAACTTTGTGCTTCATGTACAAGGATACCTAAATCTCTCTGAACACCAATATTTAATAGTTTCTCACCATTTAAAAAATATTATGTATTTCTGTTCTTCATACCAAAGTGAATAACCTCACATTATACTCCATCTGCCACCTTATTGCCCACTCCCTTAACCTGTCTGTTGTGTATGGAGAAAGAGTCAGACTGAACATTGTGAGCTCAAAGTAAATTGTGACCTTAGTCTTTTATTGCAGGTCTCCAGAGTGCCTCTCCAACCTGTGAAGCCTCCTTAAATACCTGTGCTCCCAAGGCATTATGGGATCCCTTGGGACTCCAGGGGATGAGCCCTCTGGTGGCTGTACAGAGTAAATATAAGTCCACATATATAACAACACTCCCCGCCCCCAAAGTCAATAGTGTAACTGTTTACAATGTGAGTCGATCTGGGGCCTTTCTTTCCCTGGTTGATCGTCTCGGTGTGAAAGTTGGTGTTGTTAAATCATTTGTTGGGCCCTCGCTGGGCTGCTATGCAGCTGGCCTTGCAGGGCTACCTGGTGTGTTGGGCCCTGCAGGGCTGCTATGGATGATGGGTTCTGCTTCGTGGTCAACCATGGTGCCGCTTGCCACTGTTGTGTATGTTGGGGGATCAAAAAAGGTAGGTCCAAACAGGGTTGCTCAGGATAGTCCGTGAATCTGAGTTTGATTTGGTCCAAGTGTTTCCGGTGAATGAGTCCATTTGAAAGTTTGACCCGAAACACCCTGCTCCCCTCTTTGGCCACGACAGTGCCGGGAAGCCACTTGGGACCTTGTCCATAATTTACTACAAATACAGGATCATTGATTGCAATCTCACGTGACACATTTGCGCTATCATGGCATGCACTTTGTTGAAGCCACCTGCTCTCTACCTGTTCATGTAGATCAGGGTGAACTAATGAGAGCCTTGTCTTAAGTGCTCTTTTCATGAGCAGTTCAGCAGGTGGGATCCCAGTGAGTGAGTGGGGTCTTGTGCGGTAGCTAAGCAGGACTCGGGATAGGCGAGTCTGCAGTGAGCCTTCCGTTACCCTCTTCAAGCCTTGCTTGATGGTTTGCACTGCTCTCTCTGCCTGACCATTGGACGCTGGTTTAAACGGAGCAGATGTGACATGTTTGATCCCGTTACGGGTCTTGAATTCTTTGAATTCAGCACTGGTAAAACATGGCCCGTTGTCGCTCACCAGCTCGTCGGGTAAGCTGTGAGTGGCAAACATGGCCCGCAGGCTTTCAGTAGTGGCAGCGGACGTGCTAGCCGACATTATCTCACATTCAATCCACTTGGAGTACGCGTCTACAACCACAAGGAACATTTTACCCAAGAACGGGCCTGCATAGTCGACGTGTACCCTAGACCACGGTTTGGAGAGCCAAGACTATAAACTTAGCGGCGCCTCCCTGGGTACATTTCTTAACTGCAAGCATGTATTACATATGTGAACGCAGGACTCTTAAGTCCGCATCAATACCGGGCCACCACACGTGGGATCTGGCTATCGCTTTCATCATTATGATGCCTGGGTGGGTACTGTGGAGGCCATTGATGAAGATGTCTCTGCCCTTCTTGGGGACCACTACTCGATTGCCCCACAGAAGGCAGTCTGCCTGTATAGACATTTCATCTTTGCGTCACTGGAACGGCTTTATCTCGTCCTGCATTTCCACTGGGACACTGGACCAGCTCCCATGAAGCACACAGCTTTTGACTAGAGATAATAAGGGGTCCTGGCTTGTCCAGGTTTTGATCTGCCGGGCAGTGACGGGTGATTGCTCACTCTCAAATGCTTCCATAACCATGGCTAGATCTGCGGGCTGCGCCATTTCCACCCCCGTGGTGGGCAATGGCAGCCTACTGAGAGCATCGGCTCAGTTTTCTGTGCCTGGCCTGTGGCGGATGGCATTGCTGTATGTGGACAACGTGAGCGCCCATCTCTGGATGCGGGCCGATGCAGTGGTATTTACCCCTTTACTCGGAAAACAGGGCTATAAGTGGCTTATGGTCAGTTTCCAATTCGAATTTTAGCCCAAGTAGGTATTGATGCATTTTCTTTACCCCATAGACACACACTAATGCTTCTTTTTCAATCATGCTGTAGGCTCTCTCAGCCTTAGACAGACTCCTGGATGCATAAGCAACCGGTTGCAATTTCCCAAAATCATCAGCTTGTTGCAATACATATCCGACGCCATATGACGACGCATCACATGCTATTACCAAAGGCTTACATGGATCATACAACACAAGCAATTTGTTTGAGCATAACAATTTTCTCGTTTTTACAAAGGCATTTTCTTGGCTTTTGCCCCAAACCCATTTGCCTCCTTTTCGTAGTAAGACATGTAGTGGTTCTAGCAGGGTGCTGAGACCCGGTAAGAAGTTACCAAAGTAGTTCAAGAGTCCCAGAAACGATCGCAGCTCCGTCACATTCTGTGGCCTCGGTGCATTCTCGATTGCCTCTGTTTTCGCGTTAGTGGCCCTGATGCCGTCCGCCGCAATCCTCCTTCCCAAGAACTCCACTTCAGGCGCCAGGAAAACGCACTTCGAGCATTTTAACCTGAGCCCCACGTAGTTGAGTCGACTACGAACCTCCTCCAGGTTCTGCAGGTGCTCGACTGTGTTCTGACCTGTGACCAAGATGTTATCCTGGAAGACCACGGTGTGCGGAACCGACTTCAGTAAACTTTCCATGTTTCTCTGGAATATTACCGCCGCTGATCGGATTCCAAACGGGCATCTGTTATAAACAAAAAGTCCTTTGTGCATATTGATGCAGGTGAGGGCCTTCGATGATTCCTCCAGTTCCTGCGCCATGTAGGCTGAAGTCAGATCCAGCTTCATGAACATCTTTCCTCCTGCCAGAGTTGCAAAGAGGTCGCGGCCTTTGGTAGTGGGTATTGGTCCTGCAGGGAGAAATGATTGATAGTTACTTTGTAATCGCCACAGATTCTGACGGTGCCGTCTCCCTTGAGGACTGGGACAATAGAACGGGCCAACTCGCTGAACTCGATCGATGAAATGATGCCCTCTCTTTGCCGCCGGTCTAGCTCGATCTCTACCCATTCTCTCATCATGTATGGTACTGCTCTCGCCCTGTGATGGATGGGTCGCGTCCCCGGAATTAGGTGGATCTGCACTTTTGCTCCTTGGAATTTCCCGATGCCTGGTTCGAACAGCGAAGGAAATTTGTTTAAGACCTGGGCACACGAAGTGTCGTCAGCGGGCAATAGCACTCGGACGTTGTCCCAGTTCCAGCGTATCTTTCCCAGCCAGCTCCTGCCGAGCAGCGTAGGACCATCGCCCGGTACCACCCAGAGTGGTAGCTTGTGCACCGCTCCATCATAGGAAACCTTTACGGTAGCACTGCCGATTACAGGAATCAGTTCTTTCGTGTAAGTTCTTAGTTTCGTGCGAACTGGAATTAAGACTGGCCTTGAGGCCTTGTTGTATCACAACCTTTCGAAAGTCTTTTTGCCCATGATGGACTGGCTCGCGCCCGTGTCCAGCTCCATTGACACCAGGAGTCCATTTAGTTCAACATTCAGCATTATCGGGGGACAATTCGTGGTGAATGTGTGCATCCCATGTACCTCTGCCTCCTCTATCTGAGGCTCTGGTTCGTCGTGATCCCCCATGGATCTGTCCTCCTCTGCAACATGGCGGTTTGCAGGTTTAACAGGCTTTGCAGCTTGCCTGCACACTCGTTGGAGGTGTCCCATTGTTCCACAGTCCTTGCAAACGTACTCTTTGAATTGGCATAAATGGAAACGATGATCACCCCCGCAGCGCCAACAAGGTGTTAATGACCTTGCATTCATCATCCTTGATGGTGGACTCTGAGACATCTGCAGACATGTAGCTGCAGGTAATTGTGACCTGCCCTGTACGTTACGATTCGAAAACAACATCACTTTGTTCACAGTACTTGTAGCAGCACTTGTGTGCTGCAAGATTTGCTTCATATTGTCATTGGTGGAAAAGAACGCCTGGGCTATCGCTATGGTCTTACTCAAGGTTGGGGTCTCTATAGTCAAAAGTTTGTGAAGTATGGGTTCGTGGCCAATGTCAAGTACGAAAAAGTCTTTGAGCATGTGCTCCAAATGTCCTTCAAATTCGCAATGTCCTGCAAGGCGTCTTAGCTCGGCTACATAACTCACCAATTCCTGACCTTCAGACTTTTTGTAGGTGTAGAACCGGTACCTCGCCATCAGAATGCTTTCCTTCAGGTTCAAATGCTCTCGGACCAGTGTGCACAAATCGTCGTACAATTTCTCTGTGGGTTCTGCTGGAGTGAGCAGATTCTTCGTGAGGCCATACGTTGGTGCCCCCAGACGGTGAGGAGGATCGCTCTACGTTTGGCAGCGCTCTCTTCCCCATCTAGCTCGTTGGCCACTAAGTATTGGTCAAGTCGCTCCACAAAAGTTTCCCAATCATCTCCCTCCGAGAATTTCTCCAGGATGCCCACTGTTCTCTGCATCTTTGGGTTCGCTATCTGTATCTCGTCGCCAGTTATTGTGTATGGAGAAAGAATCAGACTGAACACTGTGAGCTCAAAGTAAAGTGTGACCGTAGTCTTTTATTGCAGGTCTCCAGAGTGCCTCTCCAACTTGTGAAGCCTCCTTAAATACCTGTGCTCCCAAGGGATAATGAGATCCCTTGAGACTCCTGGGAATGAACCCTCTGGTGGCTGTACAGAGTAAAT
The DNA here is from genome assembly GCF_044704955.1 of Pristiophorus japonicus. Lineage (NCBI taxonomy): Eukaryota > Metazoa > Chordata > Chondrichthyes > Pristiophoridae > Pristiophorus > Pristiophorus japonicus. Next base: position 56,281,935 of record NC_091988.1, read on the forward strand.
ACAAGACCACATATATAACACTGTTAATATCCCTTTGCAGGCTCTTTGTGTTCTCCTCACAGCTTACTTTCCCATCTAGCTTTGTATCATCATCAAACTTGGATATATTACACTCTGTCCCTTCATCTATATCATTAATATAGATTGTAAATAGCTGATGCCCAAACACTGATCCTTGCAGCACCCTACTAGTTACAGCCTACCAACCTGAAAATGACCCATTTATCACGACTCTGTTTTCTGTCCATTAATCAATCCTTTATCCATTCTATTATATTACCACTAACTCCATGAGCCCTTATCTTTTGTAGAAACCTTTTATGTGGCACCTTATCGAATGCCTTTTGGAAATCCAAATATACTACATCCACTGGTTCTCTTTTATCTACTCTGCTAGTTACATCCTCAAAAAACGCAAAAAAATTTGTCAAACATGATTTCCCTTGCATAAAACCATGTTGACTCTGCTTGATTGTATTATAATTTTCTAAGTGCCCCGTTACCACTTCCTTAATAATGGATTCCAACATTTTCCGAATGACTGACGTCAGGTTAACTGGCCTGTAGTTTCCTGTTTTCTCTCTCCCTCCCCTTCTTGAATAGCGGGGTTACATTTGTTATGTTCCAATCCGTTGGGACCGTTCTAGAATCTAGGAAATTTTGAAAGATCACAATCAATACATCCACTATCTCTGCAGCCACCTGTTTTAGAACCCTAGGATGTAGGCCATCAGGTCCCAAGTTTCTCAAGTACTTTGTCTCTTCTGATATTAAGTACTTCAAGTTCCTTTAAGAGACATTAACCCATTTAGAATAAATAGTTTAACTTCCTTTAAAATAGCAAAGAGAAAAATTGGGTTTTAATGTATTTGCTTTATGGATTTTTTGCTTAAAAATTCATAACACATGCTATTAAGAACTAGTTGGTTTATTAGCAAAAGGTTTAACAATCACACTACACATTACTAGTTCATCTACCAGGCTCACAACCACCTGCCTAATTGTGGATTCCCGAACCTAGCTGGCTGGGGTATTATTCAGTCTTGTGAACATTACATGACTGGCTAAGCCACTCCCAACTCAACAGCTTTACAAACCTGTGAGCATATAAATGGGTGTGTATATATTACAGGGTGCAAGATTATGATTTACTAAGCTGCTGAAGAAATTAATGGTGCTCAGTAATTCACTCAATCGAGACAACCTTTGTTAACCTCCATTTATGGCAGATATTGTGATGCCAGTTAGATCTGGCCAAGAAGCCTAATTCTAAAGAAAATAAAAGTTATTTGATAGAGAAGACCTTATCATGGAATACACCATCAGCCGCTGCAAGCTACTTGTCGGGATGATTCTCATAAAAGAGAACACCGCTGGGTAAAAAACAGTGTGTATAAGGTTAGGGTAAATGCTCTGTTGATCATCTGTTGGTGTGAAAGCTGTGTAATGGCTGAATACATATCAGTAGGACAAAAGCAAAATACTGCTGATGCTGGGAACACTCAGCAGGTCAGGTAACATCTGTGGAGAGAGAAACAGAGTTAACGTTTTAGGTCGATGACCTTTCATCAAAACTGGAAGAAATTAGAGATTGAACAGTTTAGAAGCAAGTCTTCTTAAGTAGTCCCTCAGAGTCGAGGATGACTTAACTACAGAGCATGGGGAAGGAATTAACAAAAGGGGGAGGCTTGTGATAGTGCAAGTGATTACATGACAAAGAGGATGATGGTGCAAAGACAAAAGAGAGTGGTAAAGAAACAAAAGAGGAGGTTGAAATGGCAACAGCAGAACCATTACCAGCACCTGCTGTCCGAGAAAATGTTCGAGAGAACAGGAATGATGGTTATGATCTGAATCCGCTGAACTCAATATTGAGGCTTGTAGGTTGTAAAGTGCCTAATCAAAAGGCGAGGTGCTCTTCCTCAAGCTTGCACATATCAATAGAAACTAGTTATAGAAGCCCTAAAAAGAAGAAAAAACATTCCCGGACTGCCATTAATAAGTTTTAGGAAAGTAAAACACACAACTTAGATCAGGAAATCTTTGCAACTAAAATTTATTAGCAAAATGCTGAATCTCCTATATCTGGCATGAGATGTGAAGAAGTTGTGCCCTGTGTTTTCCACTCAGATGTTAAGTTCAAACTGTAAGTTTTGTGCATGACAGTGCTCAGGAGCTGGAAACTGATTTGATTTATTTCTGCAACAGTCTCCATTTTGAACTCTTCATTCTGTTATATTCGTAATAACACAACCAGACACATGTGATTTAGAGGGTACGAGAGATAGGAGTTTGTTACTTAAATGATGATAAGCTAGGACTTTAAATGGACAAAGCAATAGTGTTATCATAAGCCATACAGACTAGGAAAGCCCCATGTTCATTCCCTGGTCCGTGTTGAGTCAGATCATCTCAGCTGGCACAGTGTTGCACGCATTCCAATTGCCCTTAGTATCTTTGTTTCAGAAGGGATGTCAGCCAGGATCCTCACCTCCGACTCCAGTGACTTCTGCTGGTAAATGTGCATGTACCAATATCACAGATGGCAGATGGAGTATAATGTTGGAAAGTTGGATGAATTAACTGCGCAGGTAGCTGTTAATGGATATGATGTAATTGGGATTACGGAGACATGGCTCCAGGGTGACAAAGGCTGGGAACTCAACATCCAAGGGTATTAAATATTCAGGAAGGATAGACAGGAAGGAAAACGAGGTAGCGTTGCTGGTTAAAGAGGAGATTAACGCAATAGTAAGAAAGGACATTAGCTTGGATGATGTGGAATCTGTATGGGTAGAGCTGCAGAACACCAAAGGGCGGAAAACGCTAGTGGGAGTTGTGTACAGACCACCAAACAGTAGTAGTGAGGTTGGGGATGGCATCAAACAGGAAAGTAGGGATGTGTGCAATAAAGGTACAGCAGTTATCATGGGTGACTTTAATCTGCATATAGATTGGGCTAACCAAACTGGTAGCAATACAGTGGAGGAGGATTTCCTGGAGTGTATAAGGGATGGTTTTCTAGACCAATACGTCGAGGAACCAACTAGAGAGCTGGCCATCCTAGACTGGATGTTGTGCAACGAGAGAGGATTAATTAGCAATCTTGTTGTGCTAGGCCCCTTGGGGAAGTGTGACCATAATATGGTAGAATTCTTCATTAAGAAGGAGAGTGACACAGTTAATTCAGAGACTAGGGTCCTGAAGTTAAAGAAAGGTAACTTCGATGGTATGAGACATGAATTAGCTAGGATAGACTGGCGAATGATACTTAAAGGGTTGACGGTGGATAGATTCAAAGATCACATGGATGAATTTCAACAATTGTACATCCCTGCCTGGCGTAAAAATAAAACAGGGAAGGTGGCTCAACCGTGGCTAAGGAGGGAAATTAGGGCTAGGGTTAAATCCAAGGAAGAGGCATATAAATTGGCCAGAAAAAGCAGCAAACCTGAGGACAGGGATAAATTTAGAATTCAGCAGAGGAAGACAAAGGGTTTAATTAGGAGGGGGGAAATCGGGTATGAGAGTAAGCTTGCAGGGAACATAAAAACTGACTGCAAAAGCTTCTATAGATATGTGAAGAGAAAAAGATTAGTGAAGACAAATATAGGTCCCTTGCAGTCAGAATCAGGTGAATTTATAATGGGGAACAAAGAAATGGCAGACCAATGGAACAAATATTTTGGTTCTGTCTTCACTAAGGAAGACACAAATAACCTTCCAGAAATACTAGGGGACCGAGGGTCTAGCGAGAAGGAGGAACTGAAGGAAATCCTTATTAGTCAGGAAATTGCATGAGGAAAATTGATGGGACTGAAGGCCGATAAATCCCCAGAGTCTGATAGTCTGCATCCCAGAGTACTTAAGGAAGTGGCCCTAGAAATAGTGGATGCATTGGTGATCATTTTCCAACATTCTATAGACTCTGGATCAGTTCCTATGGATTGGAGGGTAGCTAATGTAACCCCACTTTTTAAAAAAGGAGGGAGAGAGAAAACAGGGAATTAGAGATCCATTAGCCTGACATCGGTAGTGGGGAAAATGTTGGAATCAATTATTAAAGATGTAATAGTAGCGCATTTGGAAAGCAGTGACAGGATCGGTCCAAGTCAGCATGGATTTATGAAAGGGAAATCATGCTTGACAAATCTTCTATAACTTTTTGAGGATGTAACTAGTCAAGTGGACAAGGGAGAATCAGTGGATGTGGTGTATTTGGACTTTCAAAAGGCTTTTGACAAGGTCCCACACAAGAGATTAGTGTGCAAAAATCAAAGCACATGATATTGGGGGTAATGTATTGAACTGGATAGAGAACTGGGAGGTGCAACGACATCGGGGTGTCATGGTACATCAGTCATTGAAAGTTGGCATGCAGGTCCAGCAGGCTGTGAAGAAGGCAAATGGCATGTTGGCCTTCATAGCGAGAGGATTCGAGTATAGGAACAGGAAGGTCTTACTGCAGTTGTACAGGGCCTTGGTGAGACCACACATTGAGTATTGTGTGCTGCTTTGGTCTCCTAATCTGAGGAAGGACATTCTTGCTATTAAGGGAGTGCAGCGAAGGTTCACCAGACTGATTCCCAGGATGGCAGGACTGACATACGAAGAAAGACTGGATCGATTAGGCTTATATTCACTGGAATTTAGAAGAATGAGAAGGAATCTCATAGAAACACACAAAATTCTGACGGGATTGGACAGGTTAGATGCAGGAAGAATGTTCCCGATGTTGGGGAAGTCCAGAACCAGGGGTCACAGTCTAAGGATAAGGGGTAAGCCATTTAGGACCGAGATGAGGAGAAACTTCTTTACTCAGAATTGTGAACCTGTGGAATTCTCTACCACAGAAAGTGGTTGAGGCCAGTTCGTTAGCTATATTCCAAAGGGAATTGGATGTGGCCCTTACGGCTAAAGGGATCAAGGGGTATGGAGAAAAAGCAGGAATGGGGTACTAAAGTTGCAAAAATGATCAGCAATGATCAGATTGAATGGTGGTGCAGGCTCAAATGGCCTACTCCTGCACCTATTTTCTATGTTTCTATATTAAGTGTGAGGTCATGCACTTTGGCAGAAAAAAATCAAAGAGCAAGTTGTTATTTAAATGGAAGAAAATTGCAAAGTGCTGCAGTACAGCGGGACCTGGGGGTACTTGTACTTGATACACAAAAGGTTAGTATGAAGGTACAGCAAGTGATCAGGAAGGCCAATGGAATCTTGGCCTTTATTGCAAAAGGGCTGGAGTATAAAGCAGGGAAGTCTTGCTTCAGTTATACAGGGTATTGGTGAGGCCACACCTGGAATACTGCATGCAATTTTAGTTTCCATATTTACGAAAGGATATACTTGCTTTGGAGGCAGTTCAGAGAAAGTTCACTAGGTTGATTCCGGAGTTGAGGGGGTTGACTTATGAGGAAAGGTTGAGCCTCTACTCATTGGAATTCAGAAGAATGAGAGGTGATCTTATCGAAACGTATAAGATTATGAGGGGGCTTGACAAGGTGGATGCAGAGAGGATGTTTCCACTGATAGGGGAGACTAGACCTAGGGGGTATAATCTTAGAATAAGGGGCCGCCCATTTAAAACCGAGATGAGGAGGAATTTCTTCTCTCAGGGTTGTAAATCTGTGGAATTCGCTGTCTCAGAGAGCTGTGGAAGCTGGGACATTGAATAAACTTAAGACAGAGATAGACAGCTTCTTAACCGATAAGGGATTAAAGGGTTATGGGGAGCGGGCAGGGAAGTGGACCTGAGTCCATGATCAGATCAGCCATGATCGTGTTGAATGGTGGAGCAGGCTCGAGGGGTCATGTGGCCTACTCCCGCTCTTCTATTTCCTATGTTCTACACGGCCTCTCCGCATAGCGCTGATGCGATCACAGGGAACTCCCCTCCTGTTAAAAGGGAGGGCACGCTGCGAGCTCTGCATGGGTTTCAGGGGCCTCCACTAGGCCACCTTGGATGCGAGGTGCTGTGACCACAGCTCGGCACTGAAGCAGAGTGCCAGGCTGCACCACTGTGGCACGGAACCCGCGGAAAATCACCCGGAGGCCGGGCCGGTAAGTTGGAGGACAGCACAAAATGGCGCCGTGCACCTCCTTTAAATTTTGTCCCGCGAACTGAGTGCAGCTTGGTCCACGAGGCTGGCGCTGACAGTGCACTGGGGAATGAGGGTGGGGTGAGGGTGGGGGGTGGTTTGTGTGGCCGCATGGCCATACAATTTAATTGGAACATTGATTACGGCCTTGAGGGACACCTGTGTTACGATGTCACAAAGCTCATATTATAGTGGTGTTAAATTTTGTTTTACATAATGTTACTAAAATGATATAGACAATTCTACAATAAACCCCCATCATAACAGTGTTTATGAACTACCTGAAACTCACATATGTGTGGTCCATTAACTCTAATAGGCCACTATGTACAGTCATTGGGCCCAAGTTTCGGCCTCAGTTGCTCCTGATTTTTTGGAGCAACTGGTGTAGAACGGAGTATATTAGAAATTCTAATTCTCGGCATTTAGTTTGCTCCAGTTCTAGTCAGTTAGAACAGTTTCACTTTGGAACAGAATTATTTTTTCAAAAGGGGGAGTGTCCGGCCACTGGTGGATGGAGGTCGGGTTGGTTCGGGTGGGGGTTGGGGGGGGGGGAGGGAGGGAGCGCGGGTTGGTTCGGGTGGGGGGTGGGAGGGGGAAGGGAGGGAGCGCGGGTCGGGTCGGGGGGGCGGTGGGGGGGGAGGATGGAGGTTGGGTTGGTTCGGGTGGGGGGGGGGGAGGGAGGGAGCGCGGGTCGGTTCGTGTTGGGGGCGGGGGAGGAAGGTCAGGTTGGGTCGTGTCCGGTCCGGGGGGCGAGGTCGGGAGTGCGGGTCGGGTCAGGGGGGTGGTGGGAGGGTGGTCGGTTCGGGTCAGGGGGGAGGGAGTGGGCGGGGGGGAAGCACGGGTCGGGTCTGGGGGGGGGGGGGAGCGGGACTGGAGTCGGGTCGGGTCCCGGGGGGGGGGGAAGCAGGAGTCGGGTCGGTGTCGGTGTCGGGGTCCGGTTCGGGGCGGGAAGCGGGAGTCGAATCGGGTCGGGAGGAAGCAGGAGCTGGGCGTGGGAGGCAGCCTTATGCACGCAGCCCCAGTGAGGCCCTTCGGCCGGGGCTAGGGGCTGCGTGCTTCGGGCCCCTCCCACACAGTTTTGGGCGCCTGGAGCTACTGCACATGCGCGCCCACTGTAGCGCGCATGTACAGAGGTCGCGGCACTGTTTTCAGCGCAGGGACCTAGCTCCGCCCCCTACAGCTCGTGCTGCGCCGCGCAGAGGACCAGCAGGGAGCCGGAGAATCTGGATTTTTTAGGCACACTTTGTGGCGTGAAAAACGGGCGTCCAGGTCGGACGGCGCGGCCCAAAACTTGGGCCCACAGTGTGCTTTATTTGACAAGCTACCACTGAAACAAATCCCCGTTATATCTGAAGATCAATGATTGGAACAATTAAAGAGATTCTTACAGTCTCATCGCAGATATTAGTGTTTTAGATGGTGCACTTACATTTTGTCTCGTGCAGCATATTTCACAAGAGCAATGCTAATTACACTGCAGACCTTATCCCAGTCAGGTCTTAGAATGCTGCTTGTAGCAAAGTAAGAAGGTTAAATCTAAAATTAAAGCTGGAATGTGATTGTAATTTGTTCTACAATAATTGATTTGTAGATACATTTGCCCCAAGTTTCCACACGCGGCAAAACAGGCGCCCCTCCGAGCTGGGCGCCCGTTTTTCGCGCCGAAAACGGCGCCTGAAAAAAAACACGCTATTCTCAAGCGCTTTGCAGCTCGATGTCAGCTTGGCGCGGCGCCCAGGGGGCAGAGCCTACCACTCGCGCCGATTTTGTAAGTAGGAGGGGGCGGGTACCATTTAAATGAGTTTTTTTCGTGCTGGCAACCCTGCGCGTGCGCGTTGGAGCGTTCGCGCACGCGCAGTGTGAAGGAAACATTGGCACTCGGCCATTTTTGTAGTTCTTTGTAGCTGTTTAATTTTTAAAATGTTTTAATAAAAGCACATTGCCCTTCCATGATCAGCACTGAGGCTTCCTGCAGCAGTGAGAAGGCTGCAGGAAGCCTCAGAAGTTGAGGGAGCCGTTTCCCGATGGGCCCGACCGACAGCAGGGGGGGCCTCCCCCCCCCCCCCCCCCCCCCTGCCGTCGGGAATGGCTGCCTCAACTTCTGAGGCTTCCTGCAGCCTTCTCACTGCCTCCCCCCCGCTGCCATCGGTCGGGCCCTCACTGCCTTCCCTCCCTGCCGTCGGGAACGGCTGCCTCAACTTCTGAGGCTTCCTGCAGCCTTCTCCCTGCCTGAAGCACTTTCACACAGGTAGGAAGATGGTTTATTTAATCTTTTCTTTGCTTATAAATTTTTATTCAGGTTGGAATTATTTGTATAATATTTGTATAAGTATAACTAAGGATTTATTGTAGAATGTAATGACTTCCCTTCCCCCACCCCCCCAACCTCGTTCCCGACGCCTAATTTGTAACCTGCACCTGATTTTTTAATGTGTAGACAAGGTTTTTTCAGGCCTACAAAAATCTTCACTTGCTCCATTCTAAGTTAGTTTGGAGTACGTTTTCACTGGAAACTTTCAAATCAGGCGTCAGTGGCCGGACACGCCCCCTTTTGAAAAAAAAATTCTGTTCAAAAGTGAAACTGTTCTAACTGACTAGAACTGCAGAAAACTTAAATGTGGAGAATTGCGATTTCTAAGATACTCCGTTCTCCACCAGTTGCTCCTAAAAATCAGGAGCAAATCATGTGGAAACTTGAGGCCATTATGTTGCAATAAATATCATCCTTCAGTGTCACTGAGCCACCATTAAAGTCAGTGGTTGTAAAAAAAAAATGAAAGTTGAGCTGGATCTTCAATCCCAATAGTGTAAAGTCAGCCTGGACATTGAACAGAAAGCAGCCAGAGTTGAGCTAAGAAATTTGCTTCTATTTACGCTGCTGTGCAGTGAGCTGCTGGGAAACTTGTGAAATTTCCCTTCCCTCCTTGTGGAATGATAGACTCTGCACTGTATCAGTAGAACTCCTAAGGATTGAGAATGTATGTTACATAGAATTGTGGGCAGGAACTATGATCCTACCACACTATGTGGCCCACCAATGTGTTAAGTCAGCATACCATTTAATAACTGTGCTGAGAAAGTAAGAAGTTGCATTCATATAGTACCTTTCACGTCCTCGGGGCAGCCCAAGGCATTTCACAGCCAATTAAGTACTTTCAATGTGAAATCACTGCTGTAATGTAGGGAAGCACAGCAGCCAATATGCACACAGTCAGGGCCCACCAATATTACTGAAATAAATGACCAGGTTAGCTGTTTTGGTGGTGTCGGTTGAGAGATAAATATTGGCCACAGCACCAGGAGCGTTCCCCTGCTTTTTTCACATGGCACCATGGGATCTTTTAAGTGCACTTAAGAGGGCAGATGTCTTGGTTTAACGTCTTAGTGAAAATACAGCACCACCAACAGTGCAGCACTTCCTCAGTAGTGCCAGTCTACATTATTTGCTCAAGTTGCTGGAGTGGAGATGTTGAGCATCAAGTCTACTAAGTGGCCTTCTGAGCCAGGTGAGAATGCTACCATTGAGTCGAGGCTGACATTTCACTGAGCTGAGGGCTTAATCTTTTTTGTAAGAAGGGAAAGGAGCTGATTCAGGTCACTGAAAGGGAGAATTAAGTAGATCAGTCCTGTAAACTTTTGAGACAGAAATAAAAATTCTATATGTTGGGAACCTGAAGTCTAAACACAAAATACTAGAAATGCACATCAGGCAGCATCTGAAAGACAGGATAAGGAATTGGCTGAAGTGTAGAAAACAACAGTGAGTTGTTAGAGGAGTTCTGTTGAGGTGCTGGGAAGTCCTGAATGAGGTGCCCCAGGGCTCAGTGTTGGGACCACTATTGTTTGTAATTTACATCAATTATGTTTATTCAAAAGTTCAATACAAACTAAACCAAGTTACAGATGATATCAGATGAGAAGGGGCAGTAGAATCAGAGGAGGTGGCTTAGAAATTACAGAATGAGCTGAGAAAAAATATAGCTTCATAGAATCATAGAAAAATGATGACAGAGAAGGAGACCATTTGGCTCATCGTGTCCGTGCCGGTCGAAAAAGAGTTATCCAGCCTAATCCCATCTTCCAGCACTAGGTCTGTACCCTTGTAGGTTACGGCTCTAAGTGCACATCCAAGTACTTTTTAAATGTGGTGAGGGTTTCTGCCTCTACCATCCTTTCAGGCAGTGAGTTCCAGAACCCCAACACCCTCTGGATGAAAAATGTTTTCCTCAACGCCTCTCTTAACCTTCTACCAACTACTTTAAATTTATGCCTACTGGTTATTGACCCCTCTGATGAGGGAGATAGGTCCTTCCTATCCATTCTATCAAGGCCCCTCAATTTTATACACCTCAATTGTAGGTGGGTGAAGAATAACAGATGAAATTTACTGCAGACAAATGTAAAGTACTGCACATGGGAAGAACGGACAACTAACATACTCCATGAATTGTGTTGAAATGGCTATGGATGACGGTGAAAGAAATTAGGAGTCTTAGTAGACTTGATGCTCAACATGTCCAACCAATGCAGAACAACAAATAGAATGATGAACTATAGAACTAAAACAGTAGAACACAGGTTGGAGGAAGGATTATCAAACTACAGTGCTGTGGTCAGACCATACCTTGAGTACTGTGTCCATTACTGGTCTCTGAGAGACAAAGGAGATATTCACATGCTGAAGGAAGTCTACAAGGCTTATCTCTAGTGTAAAAGCTCAGAATTAAGAGGAAAGGCTGAAAAAACATGGGCTTTTCAACTTGGAAATGAGGAAATTGAGAGGTGATCTTATAAAAATGTATATGATAGTTATGAGAATGAAAAATGTGAATCTGGTCCATTACCGTAAAATAAATTTAGAGAATAGGGGAAGGGGACACGGATTCAAATTAGTGGAAGGCAAATTTAGGACTGATGTTAGGAAGTGCTTCACACAAAGAGTGATCATAGATAAAATGGACTTCCAAATGGAATATTGGAAGTGAAAATCGTGGACTTAGTTACGAAACAATTGAATGCTGTAAGGGAGGGGCTTGACGATGTTTCTGGATGGGTGAATTAAGATGGCTAAATGGCCTTCCTCGACTCTAATTATCACAAGATTATGAGACTCTAATTATCAGGTGGAATCCGTCATTAGATCTTCATTCATCGTAGCAAACTTGGACAGAGAAACCATGAAGCCAAAACCTACCAAAGACCTGTACATTTTTGCACTGCCGTGATAGCCATTATTGCTGCTGTCATACAGCGCAATCTGAAGTATAAACAACAGTATGACAACTTGTCGATGACTGCCAGTTAAGTGGGACAGTTAAGTGCTTTTAACAAATACTTGTGCAGCTGGAAAGAGAAGAGACGTATGTCAATGCATGGGTTCAATAGCTAAATAAATGTGCTGATGTCCTTGCTGTTGAATAGGCCCAGCAATTTAAATGTATTAATGTCCATTTAAGGTGCAGTAGTTAAATAAGTTTATATTATATTAATGTTTTTCTTTAAAAGCGGAATTAAGCCTTCAGTTAATATATGTTAATGTCTGTACTTGATAGCTGAATGAGACAATAACCTATAAGTATTCACGGCTGTGATGTTTGCTAGCTGAGTGGAACCCAAGGTTTATACTAGTGAGGTTTTTTTTGAAAATTGGGCGTTTGGGGGGAATGCTGTGTTCTGGCAAAGACTGCTGTATGTGGGACAGCATTTATGTAAAAGTCTCAGTTAGTGTGACTCCTTTCCCCTTCATAGTAAAGTCATGTACGTAAAGATAATGGTAAAAGAGTGTCCTTCTGAATCTAAACTCAGCATGGATCTGCGATGCAATCTCTTATCAAACATATCTGCTATCAATAGAATGACCACTTGCAATCGGGTTTAAAAAGCCGTTCTTGGGTTGAAGAGTTTAGGTGGAAGAACAAATGAACATAGGTGGAAGAACTAACTAAGGACATAAAAAAGAAAGTATGAAATAAAAAAAAACATTTGAGCTAAAAGAAGTGAAGATAAACATATAGAAAGGATGAGAAAAGACCATTACGTGAGTCAGTGTTCACCTTATCCTATAACTGCAACAAATGGCATCCATGTATAATCTATTCTATCATGAGTACTTCTCCGCCTATTTCATCTTCTGATGGAAAATGCTACACAAATACTTTCTCTCCAAAGGTAATCAGAATGGATTAAAAACAAAAATTGCTGGAAATCTGAAATAAAAATGCTGAAAATAACTGCCCTCTGAAGAACAAAAGTAGGTTAACATTTCAGTTATAACTTTTCATCATAACACAGGTAACTGAAATATTACCCGATTGTTCTCTTTCGTGTTCTGATCAGCCTGCTGAAATGCCACAATATCTATCTATCCCCAGGTCTCCCCAATTTAATGCCAAAGGCAATCCTGCACTCAGCCCCAGCAGTGACGGAACGATTTTGTCCTGTGGAGTACAACCTTCAATCCATTTTTTCAACCAGATATTTGTCCAGCGATATTTTTACCGAATTAATCGACACTGCATATGATGTTTTTGCTGACAGTCAGTATATTTCTAATCTCTCAACTCATTTGAGACTTACTCAGTTTGACCCTGTATACTCTCATTCTCTGCTGAATATCAAAGTTAAAAAGCCTGCTTACAACTCCATTCTGTATGCTTCTCAGCATTTTATATGCCTAGATCAAGTATCTTTCAACCTTTCTTCACTAAAAAACAGTTCAGCTCATGAGCGCTTCCTTGTAATTCAGAGCCATAAGCCCTAGAAATACCCTTGCTGCTGTTCTCAAACACTCTCCAATGTATCAAAAGGCATGAAATTCCCCGCTGGTTTTGAAGAACTCCCACTATAACTTTGGTGGGAGTTCGGGGCTGCCGTAAAGTTTGCTGGGATTTGGATCTGCCTGATCCCAGCAAAGGAACCCTGTTTCCAGGATGGCCTTGTGAGGGCAGAGCCTCCACTTGCCCCCACTAGGTCATCGATGTAAGTGGAACGTGGATTTCCTACTGGCTCACTGGAACTCAGTGGAAGGTTTGAAAGTCAGTACACCGAGGGCCTAATGAGAGGGAGGACCACTTGGCGGGGAAGGGGGAGGATGCTTCAGGGTGAGGGAGGGTGGTTCAAGCCAGAGAAGCAGCCTGGGCTCCCGAAAAATCACAAGGTAATGTTTTTTTTGTGGCTGCAGTTCCCTTACAAAGGGGGACAGTTGGCAGCCAATTTCTGGGGTGGGGGGGGTGGGTGCAGACAACCCCAATCATCTGCCTGTCTGTCCCATTCAAATTAGATGCCCTCCCTCAGGCTTGTATACACCAGCAGCGTCAGCTCATGAGGTCATTGTGTGTGCTATCCTGGAATTTGATCCTTGTGTTTTTGCAGTTAGGGTGCTCAGAATTGTACGCAGCATAAATGTGGCTTCACCTGGTTACAATAGCTTTTATGACATAATCAGTAGTCCTTCAGATTAATTCCTGTATTTGATTAGCTGTGTTGCTAATAGCTTACATTGACATGGAAACTATTAGTGAGTGATGATAATTAAACGCAAATTATTTTTCTTTTGCATCTCTGCTGATACATGTTCCTTCATCTTGTACACATTTGCTCTTTTCTGCTCCCATATGCATTACCACGCATTTATCTGCATTAAAATCCACCTCCATTCCTTAGCCTATCTACTTAATTGGTCTACATTTCTTTTAATCGCTGCTTCCTACAGACCTGTGAGAACCAGGACCAAGCTGTAAAGTAGATTTATTGCAAAAAGGAAAATGGGAAGGGACTGCGGTCTGCACCATCCTGTCACAGTACTGTGGAGTCAGCATCTCTTTGACAAACCTCTTCATAAGATATGGGCTCCAAAATGCATCCAGGCACAAGTGCTAAGATACGTTCTCTGAAACTAGACATAAGGACTTCCCGATACTGATCCCTCCTCCATCAATGTTCTTGTTTAGAGCAGGTGGTGACACAGACCCCAGTAGGCCATACAGGAAACTTCTGGCGCAGGCCAGGATCTGAAATAAATAGGTTCCAGCCTAATGTGTGACCCTCCTGCCGTAGTTACGGTCGGGGCATGGCTGACATTTTGGCCCCATCTTGAGGTATGCTGTGGTCAGGGAGCTGATTGCAATGGACTCACATTTTATGGTGAGTAGCGCTGCTCAAATTGCTGCTTGTGAGAAGCTCCTAGTACCTGCTCTTCATCGAGCAAAGGATTAAATCCATGTTGTTCTGTTGTCTAATGACCAGCTAGTGACTATATTCCTTGATGATGATGGAACATGAAGCAACAGACTCAGTAATTCAAAAAGTACAGCCAGCTAGGTTCACAGTACTCTAGGTTGATTGGCCAGCTAGTCTGGCACTTTAATGGAATCTGGAGGGAAAGACGTCACTGGGAGCTTGCATTCTTCCCACTTGGCTCCAGATATGCTTGCAAGACGCTGCTCTAGTGGGTATGGTGGTCCTTGTTAAACAAGCAGCAGGAAATGTACAAATGTTGGTTAAATGCTAGTAGTACCTCAGACCATTGAAATTAATAGTTTACCTGGGTAACAAGCATAAAATGTTAATTTAGTCCATGATGTTATCTGGGAAAGTGGGTGAGTTCTTAACATATCAGCCACATATATAAGATTTTGCCTTTGAGCTCTGCTAGCTGAGTGCCCACAATACAATTTAAATGTGCTGCAGAAGTCTTCCAATAACATTAAAAATTGATTATCTAAGTGACGTGCCGATTTCTTCTAACATCACCATGGACACCAATCCTTAGAGGACGATGATGAGGAAATGTATTTTAGGAATTTTTGTGAATGTGAGATAGTGATGTTGATCATCTTACGAACATACTTAATGTATAGCTGTCCCAGTTTTTCCATTATTTACAGAGTAGAGATGCACTAGGAAAGCAAAGTTTGGAGAGAGGGAGTTGAAGGACACGATTAATTTTGAAAAGTTTCCTATGGAAAAAGACTCATAAACCACACTTGGTGCTAGAAATTCAGTATCACCCCGGTTGGGGCGCTTACTTTTGAGAGGTTTGAAGTTTAGTGCCAGGCGCTAATCAGTCTCACTGCCCGCTAAATTCAGTCTCAGCGCTCAAAGAGTGCAAGGGAGTGTTAAATCAGGTGCTAATGGCGTAGGTGATTGGCATTAGGCTCCAAGCGATAACGAATATGAGGTGTGTAATCGAGAGTGAGCATTGGCGAAGGTGCCTTCCAGCCATTAAAGGGGACGGTCACTGGAGTCTACGCACCAGACCCCAGTGATTCGGGGATTGCAGAATGATGATATGCTGTGGGATGAAATGCAAAGTCCTTTGACGACCCGCAACACTCCAGGGACTCAGCAACCTTTATTTGGTTGCAGATACATCCTGCACTCTCTGCGACAACTGACCTTTGGAACGCAAGCTCCTTGACAGCTGGGGCACATCCCTTTCAGTAGCGCTCCGCCAGCCGGCTGGTTCACACATCTGCTGCCTGGCGCTGTTGACACGAGACGGTAAGGCATGGGGTGCGCTACGGAAGTTTGCAGATCGGGCGCCCAGCAAACGTTGCACGCTCACTGAGGTCACAATCTGAATGGTAAAAGGTGCCAAGGCACTAACTGTTATCGCCAATGCTACGGGGCTGGCGAATTTGCCGTGCGGCGTGGGATTTGCCCCCCGCCCCCCACCAGTTGCTAACTGGGGGCGCTAACATGCCGAATTTCTCATCCTTGGTCTCAAAAGTTTACAGAGAATTTAGTCGACCCCAGCATTCAGAAATTAGCAGAAGGGGTACTGCGGTACAGCACAACACCGCACAGTCTCCCATTATTGATGAGAAACATTTTAAGACTGAAAACATTTTCTCAAATAGGTAGCTTGCCAGCCCCCTCTTTTCCCCACTGCAGTGTGCCCCCAATGCCTGACAGAAAAATTTTCCCACGTGAAGTGACAGCCTTGGCTAAGTGGTAGCATCTCTGGGATGGGCAGAAGTCATGAGCTGGTGGACATGTGCTCCATTTAGGAGAGCAGAAAGACTAGGCTGATAATGTGCTCTTGGCCTTGCTAGTTGCTAAGCACCTTGTTACAATTGTCTAAAAGTTTGTTATATTCTCCCTTCTCAACTGCTTGATAGAATGATATGCTACACCAGAAAATATTACACTCGGCCAGTTAGCAAAATGGACAAACTTAGCAAAATATGGAAAGTTACAGAAATTACAATGTGTGAATGCAAAAATAAGCAGGTTAAGCCAGAGCAAGCAGAATCCTTGATGGCAGCTACGACTAGAGTAATTGAAAAGAGTAGTTGAAAAGAATAGTACTTCATTGATTTTAGAAATATAATTTGTGGCAATTGGTTCCACCTTCACCGCTGTGTTCCACTTTGAAAAATTCAGGTTGTTACACTAGCCAGGATTTTCTGCTCAAGTTATGCCAGCTCCTCGGTGTAATTCAGGTGGACTTAGTTGGAAAACGTAACAGGGATTGATCTGCCAGCTCACTGCTTGCCCCCACTGCTTCTAGGATCTCCTGTCAGAAATGATGGAGGACTTAAAATATGTCTGCCTGTATAGGGGCAGATGTATTTTAATAATCTGCAAATGGAATGAATATATCAAATTTGATGTAATTTACACCTTAACAATGGTGGTGCAAAGGATTCTATTCCTTCCTGGCATCCAGTGTTGCAATGCAACTGGAGTTCAGGACTAGAATATCAGGTCCTTCATTGAAACATCTGTGAACTCATGTGGAAGCAAGTCATCCTCGTTCGAGGGACCGTCTATGATGATGATGGGATGGCCAGGGGGAATTTAAAATGTAAATGGATGAAAAGCCCGTGCGGCTGATTGTTGAGCAGTCAATCATTGGCTTTAGTACTAAGTTCAAAACAATGCCATATTATCTAGTAAATTTATACTGGCAGCACTATGGCTTTCAGCAACGCTGCACTTGAAGGGGGGGACACCAAGGTCTGCTCAGCGGGAGCCAGGAAGCTTGCCAATATAATGCCAATGACCCTAGGCTGGGCTGCTGGGCTCATGGCTGCATCTGTGTGGCAACCACCATTTGAAAATGCTATAGCAGAAAACCGGGGTTATTTGATCTCAGTTTAAAATGTGTCATTTTTATATTATGTGTATTTAAAGTCGAGAAATACTGTGCAAAGTTCAGCATTTTTTCTTTACCATCTGCTCTTCAAAAATAAAAGTTACTTCTACAAGCTATTTTTAATGGCTTAACCCATAGTTCTAATAACTGAATAATCCAAACCCTAATTTGTGGTTCTGCTTTATATTTACAAAGGCTGACTTTTAACACCAAACTGATTTGGGTGCAAATTGTAACTAGTGCCAAAAACGAATAAGCAAATCAAACACGGGAGCATTTGCTCTTAAAAGAGCCCCAAGACCGTGTCCTGCTTTGTGTTAGCTGTGCAAGAGTAGAATATTGTTCATAAATTATTTTTTACCAGGGCTAATGAACAGTACAGGCTTCTCCCCACACTCCTATAAATGTATTTCATCCGCATGGATGCATTGCAAAGAGACCATTTCAATGAAATTCTAATTTTACCACTGAAGGGAAGTACCGTCCGTCTCTGAGGTAGTAAAGAAATGCCACTCGCATTCTTAGATTGACGATCAAAAGTTCTGAGACATCTCTGCATCTTCAAAAAAAATGATTAGTGCGTACTCTTTTTATTCTATTAAAATGCTATTTTTCTAACCATTAGAAGGCCTTGGTGGCAAAACAGGGATTGTAGACTGTAACAAAGGATATTATGAACTGATTTTTGAGCATTATCCGATACCTCATTACCTTACTCATTTTTGAAGACATCCGTTTGTAATCATTCTAGTTGACGTGCTGATTCCAGGAAAACCCTGTATGAATTCGATTATTACTGCTCTGCAGGATGATTGTGGGCTGCATGAAGTGATTTAACTGTAGCAGCACATAACAAATGAGTTGATTTAAAAAAAACCTCTTTTGCAGATTTAACATCTTTTATTGTCTTACTCTTCTGTAGTGATATATGACGGATGCCCCAAATCACTTGAGGCTGGTGTTTGGTGGCCACGAACCAAGTTTGGACTCCCAGCAGCTGTAATGTGTCCAAAAGGTTCCCTTGGTGAGTGACTATTCTGCTTTATTATCATTAAGAGATTTCTCTTTGTATTTGCAAGTTGGCCTTCTAGTCTGTTCAGTCATACACTATTGGAAAATGATGTTCTGATTAGCTGAACAATATGCATGCAATCTTAATGGAGGATGGGCAACCCGTCATCCCCTTCAGTTTGTCAGTGACAATGGAAAGTTACCTGGTAACATTTGAGCCCAAGGGCAGTGATTTTTGAAGGGATCCAGATATAGATAATTACTCAAGCAACGGCAACAGAATCTGACTGAAAAGCAATAGATTACATCTGTACTTTAACGTGGAATTGAATGCTTTTAGATCAATTTAAAGTCTTAACCCGCAGTAACATTCAGATTGTTTTGCCTATTCTGAATTACCTCACTACAATATATACAGTCTGTTTTTAACTTAGCTTCCGTTTTCCTTCCATAATAATGTATACAAGTTAGTAAATATCTGGTAACATTGCAAAATATTTCTCTCTTCCTGCATTCAGACTCAGAATGTTCTCAATTCTCAATTTTCTCAAAGCTGCAAGCATCTGAATCCAAATCAAAACCCAAACTGAAGAGACTGAGGTGGGGATTTTAGAATTGAAACCAAACAGCAAAATGAAAGATTTAATCAGTCAACCTAACCGCAAAGGAAAATTGTTATTTATAAAAAAAAAGTAGCTAGTCTAGAATGTATTATAAGTCTCTCCACAGAAGATCAAATAGCCACACAAGCACCCGCCTTGAATTTATTTTAAGAAACACTTGGGGTATAAATTCACCTGGGCAGTAGCGCAAAATTGACGATAATGAATCAATCAGCAGCTTATTTTGCACTCTGCCCGATTTTCTTTTCCATTAACATCAATGGAAACGAAAATCAAACGGAATGTAAAATTGCCTGCCGATTCACTGTTGCCTGATTTGAGCTACTGCCCAAGACAGATTTATACCCCATAGAGTTCGAATCAGAGCTGCATTCCTTGTTAATGAGTAGAGTATCTCACAGATAGTGGTGAGTTTGAAGCAAACTTCATTCATTTTGAAAGACAATCACAATTCACTTCTTACAAAACTAGGTAATTTTGGATTGGTACATTTGTGAAGGACACATTAAATTTGTTTCAGCAAAGATGGAAAACTGAATCAATTCAGACTTCAGATTTAGGATGATCTCCTGCTTGAAAAAAAAGTTAAAAATCTGAAGGAGAAAATGGTGTCCAAACTATGGCCTTAGGCAATTTCTGGTTGTCAAGCCCTGGCAACCTTGCCCATGAAACCCAGGCTGCTCAGTCCTATTTTCGCTTATATTTTTTACTCACTGGAGGTCGGCACGGGCTTGACGGGCCGAATGGCCTTCGTGCTGTAACCATTCTATGATTCTAACATGGATTTAAATTTTGTTTGTGGTCTGCGAGACTCCAATGTATACGTCTTTGTGATCCATGAAGATAAAAAGTTGGACACTCTTGCAATAAGGCACTGAATATGTGTCAAGTCTGCAGTAAATAAAATGTCATTGTGTATACATGCAGGCATTCTTTTTTAATTATAAGGTTATGTAAAAATCAGTACTTTATTCAACTATATCTCGGCCTGCTTAATTCACATCAATACTCGTTTGGAAAGATTTTTGCTGTATTTGACTCATTTTTTTTTTTCTACAAGGACACTTACCTACTCTCACTCATACACATTTTTTACTGTCTAACTCTTCATCTTTCTCTCTCTCTCCCACTTTGTGACACTCTCACTTTGCGTATGTCCTGATATACTTCCTCTCCACTAAACTTCCTCTCTTAAAATTGGAGCCTCGATATCAGGAGGTCTTTTCACAGTCTTTGATGTCGGTAGCTTTATTTTGGCTTGGACTCTATGCCATGTAAATGCTTTTGTTTAAACAGGGACCTCCCCTACCAATGTTAATTCATCCCTTTCATGCACTTGAGCTCAGTACTTTTGTACTCGCTGTGTAAGCAAAACAAAGAGTGATATTTGAAAGACTTGCAGATGGCGACTCCCTCTTTAACCTCTCTCAGCGCATGATTTTGACATGTAGCCTCCTGTTCTTTCACTCTCTCCCTCTTTTTTGTTGCCTTGACTCTTGTATTTTTTTCCTCTCCTCCCTTGCTTTGCAGACATGCGGGCTGATGGTAAGTTGCTCTGCTCACTGCTGGACTGTGACGTTTTGCTTGGCTTAGTGTGGAAGTTATTTTGTTAAAAGCCTGGCTTTCTCAGACACCTGCTTTATATTATGACTGCCTATTTCAGGTACTGTGATTCGACACTGTGGGGAGGAACATGGCTGGTTGGAACCAGATCTTTTTAACTGTACATCTCCACCATTCACACAACTGGCAGAGACTGTAAGTACTGTTTTTCAGACTCTAATTTGTCTTCGAGACAAGATAATCAACAGCAAATCGTTTCTGGGAAATCTTTCAGCTACAGTGTTACAGTAATTCATACTGCAGTGTGAGCATTGTCAGAGACAATTAGATATTAAGGATAGGATTTTTCACTGGACTAACTCTAGTAGAATGTGGCTGGAATATCTTGAGGAGCTGCTCCACTCATTCTCCACCGTCCTCTGGCACTTCTGGATTTTCTGTTGAAAGATTGTTGTTTGGGAATCGCTCCCAAATATGCAGTATGCTCTTAATCAAATAAGTTAAATAGTACCATTTATCTGTCAATGGATGGTGTAATATGTACATCAAAGTTCACTAGTGACCTCTGTTGACAGAAACAGGTTATTCTGTTTCCTATTTGAGGTTCATTTTTAAAGCACTTTTATAAATAATGCTTTTTAAATCTGAAAACTAGGATTTGCTGTCATGAAAGGTAACCAAATCCAAGGAGAGATGTTGGGAGATATTTCTTTTTGCAGAGGCTTGTTGGAACATGGAATGATTTATCATAGAAGTAGCTGAGGCAGATATTGCATCTTAACGAAGAGCATTGAATAGAATTTTGGAGTTGAGGAAGATGCAATCTCTGGAGAGTGTACGGAGCAGTGTGATTAGTTTTGGTTCACCTTAACAAAGATCCAGTATAGAGATGATTGACCGAAAAGTCTTCTGTGCTGTAAACCTATAGTTCTATGGTTTAAACTTTTATATATGATGATTTTAATACAGCCACATAATCCTTGCAGTGATATGCGAACAATGACGGACAGGTAAAG
This sequence comes from Pristiophorus japonicus, assembly GCF_044704955.1. Taxonomy (NCBI): domain Eukaryota; kingdom Metazoa; phylum Chordata; class Chondrichthyes; family Pristiophoridae; genus Pristiophorus; species Pristiophorus japonicus. The sequence continues at coordinate 56,303,353 of NC_091988.1, forward strand.
ACTCTTTGGTCCATCCAGTCTGTCTCACACAATTGTGATACTTTCTATATCACAATATGTACACACTCTCCTGAGAGAAGCAGAATAAAACCAGATTAAAAACCCAGGCCAATTTGGGGGACGAAATCTGGGCAAGTCCTTGCCAACCCAGGCGATCGAATCTAGTCCCGGAGATCACGCTGGCACTGAATTCATGGCAGTACCTTCCTTTTATTGAGGGAGTGCAGCGAAGGTTCACCAGACTGATTCCTGGGATGGCGGGTCTGACATATCAAGAAAGACTGGATCAACTGGGCTTGTATTCACTGGACTTCAGAAGAATGAGAGGGGATCTCATAGAAACGTTTAAAATTCTGACGGATTTAGACAGGTTAGATGCAGGAAGAATGTTCCCAATGTTGGGGAAGTCCAGAACCAGGGGTCACAGTCTAAGGATAAGGGGTAAGCCATTTAGGACCGAGATGAGGAGAAACTTCTTCACCCAGAGAGTGATGAACCTGTGGAATTCTCTACCACAGAAAGTTGTTGAGGCCAATTCACTAAATATATTCAAAAAGGAATTAGATGTAGTCCTTACTACTCGGGGGATCATAGAAACATAGAAAATAGGTGCAGGAGCAGGCCATTCAGCCCTTCTAGCCTGCACCGCCATTCAATGAGTTCATGGCTGAACATGAAACTTTAGTAACCCCTTCCTGCTTTCTCGCCATACCCCTTGATCCCCTGAGTAGTAAGGACTTCATCTAACTCCCTTTTGAATATATTTAGTGAATTGGCCTCAACTACTTTCTGTGGTAGAGAATTCCACAGGTTCACCACTCTCTGGGTGAAGAAGTTTCTCCTCATCTCGGTCCTAAATGGCTTCCCCCTTATCCTTAGACTGTGACCCCTGGTTCTGGACTTCTCCAACATTGGGAACATTCTTCCTGCATCCAACCTGTCCAAACCCGTCAGAATTTTAAACGTTTCTATGAGGTCCCCTCTCACTCTTCTGAACTCCAGTGAATACAAGCCCAGTTGATCCAGTCTTTCTGGATAGGTCAGTCCCACCATCCCGGGAATCAGTCTGGTGAATCTTTGCTGCACTCACTCAATAGCAAGAATGTCCTTCCTCAAGTTAGGAGACCAAAACTGTGCACAATACTCAAGGTGTGGCCTCACTAAGGCCCTGTACAACTGTAGCAACACCTCCCTGCACCTGTACTCAAATCCCCTCGCTATGAAGGCCAACATGCCATTTGCTTTCTTAACCGCCTGCTGTACCTGCATGCCAACCTTCAATGACTGATGTACCATGACACCCAGGTCTCGTTGCACCTTCCCTTTTCCTAATCTGTCACCATTCAGATAATAGTCTGTCTCTCTGTTTTTACCACCAAAGTGGATAACCTCACATTTATCCACATTATACTTCATCTGCCATGCATTTGCCCACTCACTTAACCTATCCAAGTCACTCTGCAGCCTCATAGCATCCTCCTCGCAGCTCACACTGCCACCCAACTTAGTGTCATCCGCAAATTTGGAGATACTACATTTAATCCCTTCTTCTAAATCATTAATGTACAATGTAAACAGCTGGGGCCCCAGCACAGAACCTTGCGGTACCCCACTAGTCACTGCCTGCCATTCTGAAAAGTACCCATTTACTCCTACTCTTTGCTTCCTGATCAAGGGGTATGACGAGAAAGCAGGAATGGGGTACTGAAGTTGCATGTTCAGCCATGAACTAATTGAATGGCGGTGCAGGCTCGAAGGTCCGAATGGCCTACTCCTGCACCTATTTTCTATGTTTCTATGTTTTGTAAGAGGTGATCTCCGCCCCAGCCAGAAACAGGTCCAGTTCTCGCTTGATTTATATTCGCTGTATCTTTCTGGCGACTTATACATTTCTACACCTTTTAAATATGTTTGCACTTTCTCTCCTATGAGGTGAAGTGCCCTATTGCTGGGCAACACACATCATCTAGTAGCTCTGTCAAAATGTAACCATTGAGGGAAGATGAGTTTAAACAACAGATGAATATGGCATTTGACCTAACCTCAAGTAATCTACCATCTAGTTTTGCATAATTTACTCCACACATACCAACTTGACTTCTGTGATATAGTTTGTCTTTGTCTCTTTCTCTATGTTGAAAGCTGGAAAGTCTGGAGAGGAATGAAACTCAACTAAATACCATTGATGCAAAGAAGCTGGCCCGACGTATGCGTACAGTAACTGAGGAGATGGATCAATACTTTGGAAATGACATCCACATTACATATCGGCTTCTCTTGAAGATGCTGGAATTTGAGTGCAGACAACGTGGATTTAATCTCACAGCCACACAGGATGTACACTTTACAGAGGTAAAAACCATAAGGAGCATGTGGTACATAGCGGGCACAAAGCAATAATTCACTTAAGCCTCAGTGCCAACACTTGTACAGATATAGTAAACACCAGGTAAAAGGGAACAATTTACTCCCACCTGGTGCTATACGACTTTTGTATGGCTCAGTGACAATTCCTGTATATGTACACAGCATGCAAGAGGAACAGTTTACTACCATCTGGCACAGTACAGATCTGACAGCAGAAGACAGTTGCCAATAATATTCTGCTCATTGAGGTGAAGACAAGATGTTGAAATAGAAGAATAGAGAAGGGAAAGCTTGTGGACATGAGCCAACATTAGCTCAGTCAGGAGCCGAAATGATACTGCTCATGAAGATAGGGCAAACAATGAAGTCTTCTAAGCTGAGAAAGTTTATAGATTTAGTGGGTGTAATAAATTTCAACAAAAATGAAAATTGCCATATGAATACAAGTGATTAGCTTGGCCTTGGAGTTACTGCCAAATTTCTTTTTTTGTCCTCTTCTACATCTCCTGATAACTAACATACAGGAGCAGCCTGGAGTGGCCCATTCTGGATTTTGCCTTCCTGTGCCCATGTGTCACTTTTATTAATGGAAACTACATGTAGAATCAACATGTAAAGGTCCATGTGCTTGTTGCAAAGAGTCAGAGAGAGAGAATGTAAAAGCAGATTTCACTATGGGGTGGCAGTGGCTCTGCTGGCGAGCAATCATAAATGAGATTCGGGCAAGTTCAGCTTGTTGGAGAGGGAGAGTATAAAATGGGATCTACAAAGGGCAGTTTCATTATGGATTGGGCCCAGTCTAGATTGTCTGAACATAAATAGGAGCCACAGAGACAAGCCTCACTGCTAATCCAGTTGGCATAAATCAATTATTACCAATTTAATTTGCCTCAAGTAGAAATATATATTTTTAAATCTTAAAAAGACACTGTACAACAACAATGCAAGCTTCCGATTGGCTGCCAGTCTTCACTATCTTGCATGCCAGTATACAAGGCTGAATTGCAGTGATCTCTGCCAATAACACTAGTGCTAATTAGCTACTGGATGAAGAGTAGACAGACAGCCAAAGCCGTTGTCTTTTTCCCTTCAGTGGTGGTGGGGAAGCACCACTGTGTGGCCTGGTTGAGATTAGCTGCACGAACTGAACAGAGAGCCATGGTCAAACAGAATAGAGCAGAGGCTGCCCAAGAAGATAATTGTTGAATTCATCAGCAAATCTGTAAACCAAACTTTTAGCTGCTGTTATAGTTCATAATGAGATGTCAGTGACTTATTTATGAAGAGATTTTTTTCCCCCATTCAACTTATTGATACAGAAGGCTTGTTTAGAGCGAAATCCATTCTTAAAGGTCATAAGTAGACAAAATATTAAGCATGTCACTGTTTACTTTGAGGTTATTAAATTTTTGTAAAATACTGTAGGTTTGTTTTTCAAATGATTACAATTTTAATTATTAATCTGAAACAAGCATTCTTAGTTTGCAATGCTTCATTGATCTGTGGAATCAAATTTGTAGTATAGCATTAATCTGCAGCTATAGAGATAACATGTGATATAAATCAAATAGTACTTAATTTGGATTATATTTGTTTATAAAAGCTTTCAGGCTAATTATAATTACTATTTTAATGATGAGTCACAAGCTTTAGATTTGAATTAATGCTTTGTTTCTTTACAGATCTATGCCAGAGTCAGGAAAATAAACTAAATGAATAGTTTTATGCTCCTGAATAAATAGAATATGTTTTACTCCCAAGTAAAGCATGTACAGTGTACAGGGCTTTACTACAACAGACTGTGGAGCAAGAAATCCACAATACGTTAGCTATAGTAAAGTTATTAACACGCCAATCTGCAAGCAACTTGTAGCGACAAAGAGATACCCCGTGAGTTGTGAATTGCCACAAGTTACTGGCCAATTTGCCACTAACTTCGCAAAATGTCATCAGTACATTGCTGCATTTGCACATTAATTGCCCATTAAACTGGCTATGGAAAGTTAAGTCTAGTACTTAAAAGCCTAAGTACCCTTTTAACAATGCAATAATTATTCAAGACTACCGCCAGTCTCGCTTGCCCAGAAAGTGAGTAATTATAAGTGTGGAGTTTCATTCCTCTGGTTGTGAATTGTTTTAGGAGATTTTAAAAATTGGCAACTTTTAAATTTTTTTCTTTCCCTTTCTGTCTCTCTTCTCTCTCGCACTTAATCTACTCTATCTTCTCCTCTATTTCTCTTTCTGTCCCTGAGTTGCCATTGACTTCTCCAACTCTAATTCACCCTTCTTTTCAGTCCTTCCTCTGTTTATTTCTCAATCTTTAAATCCCATTGGTTAAGGAGGTGCACTGTTTGCCCCGTTGTTCATCAAAGTCCCGGATGTCCCGTTGCCATCGCCACACCGTTGCCAGCTCACACTTCTAGCAACTTTGTGGGCAAAAAATGTTAAAATCTAAACGTGCACAAATAGGTCTAACCAACTTCAGGAACTGTAGTGCCCCAAATATCACTTAATAGTCATAAGTAGAGGGTGTGTTTTGCCCCATTCCAGCAAAATCTGGCCCAATGTAGTTTGATTGAAGGTATGTTAGAAAACAGTTTCTCTTGTCCCAAATTTCTAGAAGCTTGTTTTATCAGACAGTGATGAAGATGGACCTACAATGTTCTTTAAGTTTTTTTTAAGTACTAATTACGTGACAATGAACAGCAGTGCTTTGTAAGTATTGGGGGACAGGTTATCTTATTGTGGAATCAAATCTCACCAGATTTGGTTTTAAGTTAACATACATTTAATTCAAAGTTCACCTAAAGTAAATAGCAAAACTGAAAGACATTGTCAGTTGCTGTATGATATGCCAGGTTACAGTGATGATGTACCAGTCTTTGTTTCCAATCTTCAGAATCTCTTAAGAGCAGAAAGTGCAGCTTTGGATCTAGAAAACAGGGAACACTGGACTATACTTCAGCAGACAGAGGGAGGGGCAGCTCACCTGATGGAGCAGCTTGAGGAATACACCAGGACACTGGTGCAAAACATGAAGCTCACCTACCTGAACCCAGTTGCCATTGTAACCCCCAATATAAGTGAGTACTTTATTAACATGGAGAGTGTAGTGGTTTTGAGGGCTGGACATTCATGTTTTTTTAAATTTCCATTCAAATTAGCCTATGCTTGCAGCCTGTCGTGTATTAATGTGCTTTGTCACAAAGTAGTAGGGCTTGTTTTCCTTTCTGTAATCTGACATGCAACCTCTTGCCAGCCCATCCACGGAGGTACCAAACAGAAGGAAAGAGGATGCTGAAAAATATCCATAAAGGGTTTCGTGAGAAAAATGAAGCATTTTTGTCTATAAAGTATCATGGTATTGGCTTCACTCCTAGAAAGTGGCCCAGACCGTTTTCTTTTTCTTCTGAGCCTGTAATATGTAAATCTACATTGTCATTGCTTCTGTTCACCTATTTGATTAAATAAGTTGATAGTTTATAACCTAAGCCACCATATAGTGAAGTTTGTTCTCGCTCCTCCCAATATCAAAAAAGATCATGAGGGTGCATTTTTTTTCATTCATTCCTGGGATGTGGGCGTCACTGGCAAGGCCAGCATTTATTGCCCATCCCTAATTGCCCTTAAGAAGGTGATGGTGAGCCACCATCTTAACCGCTCCAATCCGCGTGCTGAAGGTACTCCCATAGAGCTGTTAAGGAGGGAGTTCCAGGATTTTGATCCAGCAACGATGAAGGAATGGCGATATATTTCCAAGTCAAGATGGTGTGTGACTGGGTGGGGATCTTGGAGGTGGTGTTCCCATGTGCCTGCTACCCTTGTCCTTCTTAGGTGGTAGAGGCCGTGGGTTTGGGAGGTGCTGTCGAAGAAGCCTTAGCAAGTTGATGCTTTGTATCTTGTACATGGTACACACTGCAGCCATGGTGTGCCAGTGGTGGAGGGACTGAATGTTTAAAGCAGTTGAATATCATTTGAACTATAGCATTAGTGTGCTATCTCCGAGTGCATGTAGAAATCAAGTGCAGGCAGTGGCAAGAGTGTGTGGCAAACCTGTCCCACCCACCCCTTCCCTCAACGACTATCTGTCCCACTGTGACAGGGACTGTGGTTCTCGTATTGGACTGTTCAGCCATCGAAGGATTCATTTTAAGAGTGGAAACAAGTCTTCCTCGATTCCGAGGGACTGTATGATGATGATGATGATAAACTGGATATGTTATGTGTGTCCATGCAATGGAGTGAATGTTTAAGGTATTGGATGGGGTGCTAATTAAGTGGGCTGATTTGTCCTGGATGGTGTTGAGCTTCTTGAGTGTTGTTGATGTAACCAGTAGCTAAAATACAGTAACAAAGATTTTCTGCTCGCAGCCTGGGCTCTCTAGAAATTACTTAGATATTTGTCAAGTGAATGAGGGTTCCCTGTAGGAGTAATCGCATCTGATGCTGAACATGAGAAAAATATCCAGCCGTAAAATAAAATACGTAACTGTTTGTTCTACCTAAACTAATGGTCATTTTTTTATATATAGGAGGAAAATGTTTGCCTGCATAGCTTTCTGTTAATATTGAACGTGCAATGGCTAAGATAATTGTATGTTTTACTACATTTCCACACTAGTAAGAAATCCTGATTGTGCATCCCGTTAAATCTCACATGTGGTTTTCCATTTTAGTCCTAACTATTGATTATGTGGAGAATAGCACTAAGCCAAGGAAACGATTCCCTCGATATCACAGCGGACTCTTTCGTGGTCAGTCTACGTGGGACGCACAGACGCACATTGTACTGCCAACCTCTGTTTTATTTCCATTGAAAGTGAAAGGTAAGCAACAACAGCAGCGGGAGTCACAGCTGGTGCGATTCCAAAAGAAGATACATATCGATGATTGTCAGTGCATTTCGAGAATGTACATCAGTGAATGTTGCTTGGATTCCATAAATGATGCACAACAATAATGAATGGATGGGATTTCATGCACGATATTGCTAGTGAGTTAGTGGACTTTCAATAAATAATGCAAACATGAAGTATCTGAGTGTTGTTGAACCCATGAGGACTAAAAACAGTTGGACTAGTTTTCTGCCTTTGCGATCTTTTGTGACGCTGTATATACCTCTCACTACATACTTTTGCCTGTGCAGCTGTACCCACCTCCAAAACAGAGAACACTATGCATGTGCGGAATGAAACTAGTAAAGTTTTACACCAACGGATTTTACCAGAGCCTGAGCCCACCATGACCATCCTGATCCTACTCATTTATCGGACACTAGGTAGTCTACTACCTGCACGATACAACACAGATCGCCGTAATTTAAGGTACAAGTTCAGCATTCAGTATATGACATGTTCCTGCAATACTGAGTATATTCAAGTACCAGTAATAAATACTATTTAATGTGCTAATTTTCAAATTTCTGATAAATTCAGTGAAATATTGTTCAGAATATATTCTACATTTTTTTGATTCATTCACAGGATGTGGGCGTTACTGGCAAAGCCAGCATTTATTACCCATCCCTAGTAATCTCCACTGGTATTGCTCATGGAAAAATGTTGTCATCTCTTGTCACGCACTTTCTAATTCTTTCTAACTCTTGCTCTCTGGATCGTGTTCTCTGCCTTTTATTGTCTTCTATTTCTTTCCTCTTTTTCTCACCCTCTCAAGCTTTATCATCTCTGTTTGTGTCCAACCAAAAGGATGTTATTGGGGGTGGGGGGCCTCGCCGATGGCAATGCCATTGAATGTCATGGGGAGGTGGTTAGGCTTCCTCTTGCTGGAGGTGGTCATTGCCTGGCACTTGTGTGGCACGAATGTTACTTGTCACTTATAGGCCCAAACCTGGATGTTGCCAGGTCTTGCTGCATGCGGCATAGATGGTTTCATTATATTAGGAATTACAAATGGAGTTGAACACTGCAATCATCAGCGAAAAACTCCACATCTGACCTTATGATAGAGGGAAGGTCATTGATGAAACAGCTGAAGATGGTTGGGCCGAGGACACTGCCCTGAGGAACTCCTGCAGCGACGTCCTGGGGCTGAGCTGATGGGCCTTACACAACCACAACCATCATCCTTTGTACTAGGTATAACTATAGCCATTGGAGAGTTTCCCCCTGATCCCCATTGGCTTCAGGATTAATAGGGCTCCTTGATGACACTTGCACACTCATCTCACCTCTGGAATTCAGCTCTTCTCTATGTTTGGTCCAAGGCTGTAATGTGGTTTGGAGCCGAGTGGTCCTGGTGGAACTCAAACTGATCATCAATGAGAAGGTTATTGGTGAGTAAGTGCTGCTTGATAGCACTATTGACCACTCCTGCCATCACTTTTTGATTGAGAGTAGGCTGACAGAATGGTAATTGGCACTGATATAAATGAGCAATTAATCTGTTTTGTTGAAAGGGGTTGGGGGATAAATATTGACCAGAGCACCTAGAGAATTAGAGAAAATGCTGGAAATACTCAGCAGCGATGTTCCCTCTAAGCTGCGCAGCTGTCTGCTGGAGTCAGGCAGCCTGGGATACGCTTTTCCAATGTTAAAATTTTGCACACTGTGAATGGGCCTCGCAACCCCTTAAAGGTGTCGCGCACCCAAAATAAAATAAGGGGGATCATTGCTCAGCAGGTCGGGGATCATTGCTCAGCAGGTCAGGGAGCATCTGTGGAGAGAGAAACAGAGTTAATGTTTCAGGTCAATGGCCTACCAGCCTCAATATTGAGTTCAGCGGATTCAGATCATAATCACCGTTCCCGTTCTCTCGGACAGCTTCTCGGACAGCAGGTGCTGGTAGTGGTTCTGCTGCTGCAATTTCCTCCACCTCTCTTGTTTCTTTACCATTCTCTTTCATCTTTGCACCATCATCCTCTTTGTCATATAATCACTCCTGCGCTATCACAGACCTCCCCATGTTGTTATTTCCTCTCCCTGGCTCTGCACTTGCTTATAAACTGTTCAATCTCTAATTTCTTCCAGTTCTGATGAAAGGTCATTGACCTGAAACGTTAACTCTGTTTCTCTCTCCGCAGATGCTGCCTGACCTGCTGAGTATTTTCAGCATTTTCTGTTTTTATTTCAGATTTCCTGCATCCGCAGTATTTTGCTTTTGTGCAGAGAGAATTACCCTGCTCCTCTTCGAATAATACCATGCAGCAGTTCCTCAGTACTGTACTGAAATGTCAGCCTAAATTATGTGCTCAAGTGTGTGATTCACCCATCAATTTTTCCTTTCCTTTCTTGGGAAAAACTTGGGGCCGGGGAGGGGGGGGAATAAATTGGCTGCTTTGCACCTCCTGTTAGCGTCTGCGGGGGGGCGGTAACAGGATGTTAAGCGATTACTGGCCACGCGCAGCGAATTCAGCGATGCCCGCAAACTTCCCTGGCGGTTTTGCGTTAACGTAACCAAATAGTACCACATAGATCATGACATTATCAAGTGCGCAGCGCCCCATTACCATCTCGGATGTGAAATTCGCTCCCGACCCCTGCTGCATCGTCAACAACGGCAGCAAGGGGAGTGATCATTAAAGGCAGTGGAGGTCAAGTAGGCCAAACTGATGAAAGTTTTTGAAACTCACTGCTGCACAACGTCCAAGCCCTCCACTATCTGGGAGTGATTGGGGATGTAATAGCAGTTGCACAGGTCCCCTGGTCACACGGAACTGACTACAAGAATGTTGCAATCCATTATTGGCCCTTGCCTTTAAGCGAGGGAAGGAGCCTCTGATGCCAGCAGCACTGCGCTGCACATTCTTCAGTGCTCTGCTGCTACCGCCGCTCTCACACACTTTAGTGCCCTAAGAGAAGTGGTTAACTACCCTCTTTGAGCGCTAAATCTGAAATTCCTGGGATCAAAAAAGGATTATCGTCTGGCGATACTTTTTCTCAGATTTCAAAAATTATCACCGCAAACCGGCGCAATGGAATTTCTGGTCCAAGGTCCCCACCATTTGCTTCCTTCTGGTGATATGGCAGAGGTTGTGAACTTGTCTTGGGGAATTATGGGCTGCAATCCCATAGTTGGTCTTCCAATGCACTCTATTTTTTCATTTATTTTAGAAGCCAGAACTTGTACAATAAACTGAAATGGGTTGAAGAGACCTTTCAATCTGTCACATTCCTTTCTGTCTCAGGATTATTGAACACCTTCAAACTTTTTGAATTACAGACTTCCAAAGCATCCTGTGATGAATTCCCCAATCGTGACTATCTCTATCTTCAATAACAACACATTTATCCATGGAGCTTTAAACTCACCACTGACATTGGAGTTCCGTCTGCTAGAGACTGCCAATCGCAGCAAGCCTGTATGTGTCCAATGGAATCATTCCAGTCTGTAAGTACATTGCACTGTCCATGCAAGGTTGCTTTGAGGAGCCCAGCAAGAAAGTAGCAATGGGTGTGTTATTGAGTAAGTTGCCTCCTATACTGTAGTGTCTGGGCTTCAGAAATTGACCTTGTCACATTATTTGACACAAGTTTAGAGCCACCTAGAAGGGATGGCAAATTGTCAATGAGGCAATCTGGAACACAGATTGCTGTTACTCTTTAGACTCTGGTCCAGTTCCAACATAGCGTGCCTGATGTCAGATGTATGATTGAAAATGCAGTGCAGTGTCAAGAGCATGCAAAAGCATCATCCAAAAAAAAAGTAATTTGGTTAATTGCTCCCACTTTTTCCACTCGATGCTGCAGTATTCCCGGGGTCATGAACACTTCCCAATTCATTTACTGTCCAAATAGGAGGTACATAAACTGGAGAAACTCTGAAAGTGCTCCCTGACCACGAAAGTTAATGGGGCAAAGCTTCCAGCATATCAGATTATATTTCCATCTAACACAACCTAGATTGTTCAGCTTGACTGGTTGCACAAGTGGGGATTCCATTTTTTCCACAGGGTTTGAGTTGTCTTTTTATTTCTGTCTTAAGCTATCTGGCCTTTAAACTGTACCTGCTTTATGCCAAGCCAAAATAAAACAATTTTTTGATCCCTCCTACAGCTGCCAATAATCAAACCTTCTATTGTTTTCTTGCCTTGTCTAATATAGCAGTTTATAAGTGTTTCAGGAGGTGAAGGGGAGTACACTGTGTTTTCTCTCTCCATTAAGCCTAGCAGTAGCGACTCGGTTATAAGAACATAAGAAATAGGAGCAGGAGTACGATCATGGCTGATCCAATCATGGACTCAGGTCCACTTCCCTGCCCGCTCCCCATAACCCCTTAATCCCTTATCGGTTAAGAAGCTGTCTATCTCTGTCTTAAATTTATTCAATGTCCCGGCTTCCACAGCTCTCTGAAGCAGCGAATTCTACAGATTTACAACCCTCTGAGAAATTTCTCCTCATCTCAGTTTTAAATGGGCGGCCTCTTATTCTAAGATTATGCCCCCTAGTGCTAGTCTCCCCTATCAGTGGAAACATCCTCTCTGCATCCACCTTGTCAAGCCCCCTCATAATCTTATGTTTCAATAAGATCACCTCTCATTGGGCCCAAATTTGGCCAGTACAGATATCTGGTGCACTCATCAGAGGTGCGCCGCTTTTGTAGAACTCCAAGGGCGCCAAAACTCTTCAGTCCGAGTTTGGCCGCTTCCCAGCCTCTCCTCGATGGTGGCGCAGCATGGCAACTGGATTTGGGGCCGGATCCAGGTTCTGGCACTGAAAACAGTGCCGAGACCTCTGCACATGCGCGCTAGAGTGTGCACGCATGCGCAGTAGCTCCTCGTCCCCAGAATCGGTGAGCGTGCTCTGCAGGCTGCGTGGGAGGGGCCCGAAGCACACCGCCCCTATGGCCGAATGGGCTCCCTCATCGGCGGCCCGCTGCCTTCCCTTCACAAAAAGGTCGGACTTCTATTTTTTATTTGTTATTGATTGATTGCTTATTACTTTGGCCTTGGTGCTTTAGGTGCAGGGTTCCTTCTATTTTTTATTTGTTAATTAATTGCTTATTACTTTTTGTGCTTTGTTTAGTTCTTTGTAAGTCTTGGTGCTAGGTGCAGGTCTTCTCAGCTTTCTTATATTGTTTGCTTTGTTTAGTGCTTGGTGCTTTAAATGTACTTACCTGCGCTGATTTCTTAACTCTCCGCAAGGGTTTTCTGTGCGGGACACAAGTGGCCACATACGCTGGCCAAAGTTAGTTTGGAGCAACTATTAGCTGTCCAAACTAGCTTAAATGGCCAAAACAGGCACAGGTGGCTGGTAACGCCCCCTTTTGGAAAAAAAAACGAAACTTAAAAAAAATCCTAATTAACTCACTTGCAACAGCGCAAATTAAATGTGCAGAATTGCGATTTTTAAGATACTCCAAAAACAATCATGTTGCTCCAATTACTGGCCAAATTTGGGGCCATTCTTTTGAATTCCAATGAGTAGAGACCCAACCTCCTCAACCTTTCCTCATAAGTCAACCCCCTCATATCCGGAATCAATCTAGTGAACCTTCTCTGAACTGCCTCCAAAGCATGTTATATCCTTTCGTAAATATGGAAACCAAAACTGTACACAGTACTCCAGGTGTGGCCTCACCAATACCCTGTATAACTGTAGCAAGATTTCCCTGCTTTTATATTCCATGCCCTTTGCAATAAAGGCTAAGATTCCATTAGCCTTCATGATCATTTGCTGTGCCTGCATACTAACCTTTTGTGTTTCATGCACAAATACCCTCAGGTCCCGCTGTACTGCAGCACTTTGCAATTTTTCTCCATTTAAATAATAACTTGCTCTTTGATTTTTTTTTCTGCCAAAGTGCATGACCTCACACTTTCCAACATTATACTCCTTCTGCCAAATTTTTGCCCACTCACTTAGCCTGTCTATGTCCTTTTGCAGATTTTTTGTGTCCTCCTCACACATTGCTTTTCCTCCCATTTTTATATCGTCAGCAAACTTGGCTACGTTACACTCGGTCCTTTCTTCCAAGTCATTAATATAGATTGTAAATAGTTGGGATCTCAGTACTGATCTCTATGGCATCCCACTAGTTACTGATTACCAACCCGAGAATGAACCATTTATCCCAACTCTCCGTTTTCTGTTAGTTAGCCAATCCTCTATCCATGCTAATATATTACCCCCAACCCCGTGAACTTTTATCTTGTGCAGTAACCTTTTCTGTGACACCTTGTCAAATGCCTTCTAGAAATCCAAATACACCACATCCACTGGTTCGCCTTTATTCACCCTGTTCGTTACATCCTCAAAGAATTCCAGCAAATTTGTCAAACATGACTTCTCCTTCATAAATCTATGCTCACTTTGCCTGACCGAATTATGCTTTTCCAAATGTCCTGCTAGTGCTTCCTGAATAATGGATTCCAGCATTTTCCCTACGACAGATGTTAGGCTAACTGGTCTATAGTTTCCTGCTTTCTGTGTCCCTCCTTTTTTAAATAGGGGCGTTGCATTTGCAGTTTTCCAATCCGCTGGGACCTCCCCAGAATCCAGGGAATTTTGGTAAATTACAACCAATGCATCCACTAGCCCTGCCACTACTTCTCTTAAGACCCTAGGATGCAAGTCATCAGGTCCAGAGGATTTATTCGCCTTTAGTCCCATTATCTTACTGAGTACCACCTCCTTAGTGATTGTGATTGTGGTCAGTTCTTTCCCCCCCCCCCATAGCCTCTTGACTATCCACTGTTGGGATATTGTTTGTGTCCTCTACCGTAAAGGCTGATACAAAATACTTGCTCAGAGTTTCTGCCATCTCCATGTTCCCCATTACTAATTCCCCGGTCTTGTCCTCTAGGGGACCAACATTTACTTTAGCTACTCTTTTCCTTTTTATATACCTGTAGAAACTCTTGCTGTTTTTATATTTTGTGCTAGTTTATTGTCATAGTCCAGCTTCCCTTTTTAATCATTTTTTTAGTCATTTTTTGCTGGCTTTTAAAAGCTTCCCAATCTTCTGTCCTCCCACTAGTTTGGGCCACTTTGTATGCCTTTTAATTGAATACCGTCCTTTATTTCTTTAATTAGTCACGGATGGCTATCTTCTTTTCTTGTACACCCTTTTCTCTTCACTGGAATATATTTTTCTTGAGAGTTGTGAAATAGCTCCTTAAATGTATGACATTGTTCATCAACCATGCTACACTTCAATCTATTTTCCCAGTCCACTTTAGCCAACTCTACCCTCATACCTTCATCATCTCTTTTATTTAAGCTTAGTACGCTGGTTTGAGATCCAACTTTCTCACCCTCCATCTGAATTTGAAATTCAACCATGCTATGATCATTCGTTCCAAGGGAATCCTTTACTAGGAGCTTGTTTATTAATTCTGTTTCATTACACAGAACTAGATCCGCTTGCCCCCTGGTTGGTTCCATTACATACTGCTGAAGGAACCTTATGAACTCTATCAACTCTTCCTCAAGGCTACCCTGACCAATTTGATTTGTCCAATCAATATGGAGGTTAAAATCACCCATGATTATTGCTGTTCCTCACTATTTCCTGGTTTATACTTCGACCAGCAGAGTTGCTACTGTTAGGGGGCCTATAGACTATGCCCACCAGTGACTTTTTCCCCTTATTATTCCTTATCTCCACCCAAACTGTTTCAACATCCTGATCATTTGAGCCAATATCACTTCTCACCAATACAGTGATTCCATTCTTTATCAATAGAGCTACCTCACTTCCTTTTCCTTTCTGTTTGTCCTTCCAGATTGTCAAATACCCCTGAATATTTAATTCCCAGTCCTGGTCACCTTGTAACCACGTCTCTGTAATGGCTATCAGATCATACCCATTTGTATCTATTTGTACCGTCAACTCATCTATTTTATTACAAATGCTATGTGCATTTAGACAAAGTGCCTTTAAATTTATATTTTTTACCCTTTTTTCCTGCTTGTTTCCTCTCTCCTTCAAACTCACTTTCTTTATTTTTACTTTCTAATTACAGCTTTACTCCCCTCCCTACTGAATCTATTTTCAAGTTCCCATCCCCCGCCAAGCTAGTTTAAACCCTCCCCAACAGCACTAGCAAACCCCCCCACCCCGCCACGAGGATATTGGTCCAGGCTCTGTTGAGGTGCAACCCGTCTGGCTTGTACAGGTCCCACCTCCCCCAGATGCGGTCCCAAAGCCTCAGGGAACTAAAGCCCTCCCACCTGCACCATCTCTCTAGCCACATATTCATCTGCTCTATCCTCCTATTTCTATACTCACTAGCTCGTGGCACCGGGAGTAATCCGGAGATTATTACCTCTAAAGGGCTCCTGAATTATAATATGGTCAGCCTGTCGCCAGTGCAGTATAGTTACCATATTATAATAATGCTTCATTAAGTTTCGCTTTTGTGTAAGAAAGAGGAATCTGTACTCTAATTCATTGGATGTTACAACTTGTGAAGTATTGTCAGCTGTGTGCAGCATCACCTTTTTTTGGGAGGTGGAATGCTGTTATCTCTCTTTCTCACAGCACATTCCAGGTTGTGGCTGGGTTGTGTTTGTTGCTGTTGAGTGAGGCAGCCGACAAAATTTGGACTCAGTTCAAAGAAAACTTAAAAAATATATATATTTGTGTGAGCTACAATCCAGGGACAACAATATGAAACTGTTGTTCCTAAACATTTAATCGCAGTTCTTAAATAGTCTTGTTCCATGGGCTGTAAAAGGTGTAGGGTTGGGAAGTATGATTTCTGGCTTTGTTTTGGATAAGCCCTCAATCAACATTACTTTTTTTTAAAAAACAGATTAACTGGCCATTATCACATTGCTGTTTGTTTGGGAGCTTGCTGTGCGAAAATTAGCTGTCTCGTTTCCTACATTACAACATTGACGACACTTCAAAAAGTAGCTGTAAAGTGCTTTGGGGCGTCTAGTGGCCATGAACAGCACTATCAAATGCAAGTCTTTCTTTCCTTACTTTCTTTTGCAGAAGCAAAAGATAGAAAGAAGTAAAGTAAAAGTGGAGGACTGAGAAACCCAAGGCAAAAAGCAAAAAGGGCCGCATTACAGCAAAACTCTAAAGGGGCAAAGTGTGTTAAAAAGACAAGCCTGAAGGCTCTGTGCCTCAGTGCGAGGAGTATTCATAATAAGGTGGACGAATTGACCGTGCAGGCAGCAAGTAACGAATATGATATAATTGGCATCACGGAGACATGACTCCAGGGTGACCAAGGCTGGGAACTCAACATCCAGGGGTATTCAACATTCAGGAAGGATAGACAGAAAGGAAAAGGAGGTGGTGTGGTGTTGCTGGTTAAAGAGGAAATTAACGCAATAATAAGGAAGGGCATTACCTTGGATGATGTGGAATTGGCATGGGTTGAGCTACGGAATACCAAAGGGCAGAAAACACTAGTGGGAGTTGTGTACAGACCACCAAACAGTAGTAGTGAGGTTGGGGACAGCACCAAACAAGAAATTAGGGATGCATGCAATAAAGGGACAGCAGTTATCATGGGCGACTTTAATCTACATATAGATTGGGCTAACCAAACTGGTAGCAATGCGGTGGAGGAGGATTTCCTGGAGTGTATTAGTGGTGGTTTTCTAGACCAATATGTCGAGGAACCAACTAGAGGGCTGGCCATCCTAGACTGGGTGATGTGTAATGAGAAAGGACTAATTAGTAATCTTGTTGTGCTGGGCCCTTGGGGAAGAGTGACCATAATATGGTAGAATTCTTTATTAAGATGGAGAGTGCCACAGTTAATTCAGAGACTAGGGTCCTAAACTTAAGGATAGGTAACTACGATGGTATGAGACATGAATTGGCTAGAATAGACTGGCGAATGATACTTAAACGGTTGCCGGTGGATAGGCAATGGCAAACATTTAAAGATCACATGGATGAATTTCAACAATTATGCATCCCTGTCTAAAGTAAAAATAAAACAGGGAAGGTGGCTCAACCATGGATAACAAGGGAAATTAAGGATAGTGTTAAATCCAAGGAAGAGGAATATAAATTGGCCAGAAAAAGCAGCAAACCTGAGGACTGGGAGAATTTTATAATTCAGCAGAGGAGGACAAAGGTGTTAATTAGGAGGGGGAAAATAAGAGTATGAGAGGAAGCTTGCTGGGAACATAAAAACTGACTGCAAAAGCTTCTGTAGATATGTGAAGAGAAAATGATTAGTGAAGACAAACGTAGGTCCCTTGCAGTCAAATTCAGGTGAATTTATAATAGGGAACAAAGAAATGGCAGACCAGTTGAACAAATACTTTGGTTCCGTCTTCACGAAGGAAGACACAAATAACTTTCCGGAAATACGAGGGGACCAAGGGTCTAGTGAGAAGGAGGAACTGAAGAAAATCCTTATTAAGCGGGAAATTGTGTTAGGGAAATTGATGGGATTGAAGGCCGATAAATCCCCAGGTCCTGATAGTCTGCATCCCAGAGTACTTAAGGAAGTGGCCCTAGAAATAGTGGATGCATTGGTGATCATTTTCCAACAGTCTATTGACTCTGGATCAGTTCCTATGGACTGGAGGGTAGCTAATGTAACACTTTTTAAGAAAGGAGGGAGAGAGAAAACGGGTAATTATAGACCAGTTAGCCTGACCTCAGTGGTGGGGAAAATGTTGGAATCAATTATTAAAGATGAAATAGCAGCGCATTTGGAAAGCAGTGATAGGATTGGTCCAAGTCAGCGTGGATTTATGAAAGGGAAATCATGCTTGACAAGTCTTCTAGAATTTTTTGAGGATGTAACTGGTAGAGTGGACAAGGGAGAACCAGTGGCTGTGGTGTATTTGGACTTTCAAAAAGGTTTTTGACAAGGTCCCACACAAGAGATTGGTGTGCAAAATTAAAGCACATGGTATTGCGGGTAATGTATTGACGTGGATAGAGAACTGGTTGGCAAACAAGAAGCAGAGAGTCGGGATAAACAGGTCCTTTTCAGAATGGCAGGCAGTGACTCAGGGCCCAAGTTTCCACATGATTTGCGCCTGATTTTTAGGAGCAACTGGTGGAGAACGGACTATCTTAGAAATCGCAATTCTCCACATTTTTTTTTCTGCAGTTCTAGTCAGGTAGACTAGATAGTCAGGTAGTCAGGTAAAACAGTTCTACTTTGGAACAGAATTTTTTCATCAAAAGGGGGCATGTCCGGCCACTGACGCCTGATTTCAAAGTTTCCACAGTGAAAACGTACTCCAAACTAAGTTAGAATGGAGCAAGTGAAGATTTTTGTAGAACTGAAAAAACCTGTTCTACACATTAAAAAATCAGGCGCAGGTTCCAAATTAGGCGTCCAGAACGAGGAGGGGGGGGAAGGGAACTCATTAAATTCTACAATAAATCCTTATTTATACTTCTACAAATATTATACAAATAAATCCAACCTGAATAAACATTTATAAGCAAAGAAAAGATTAAATAAACCATCTTCCTACCTGTGTGAAAGTGCTTCAGGCACGGAGAATTCTGCAGTCAGCCTGAGGCGCCCGTTCTTCCCGCGGGGGGGGTAGGAGGCGCCCGTTCTTTCCCGCGGGGGGGGGGGGGCGGGAAGAGGAGGCGCCCGTTCTTCCCGCGGGGGGGATAGGAGGCGCCCGTTCTTCCCGCGGGTGGGATAGGAGGCGCCCGTTCTTTCCCGCGGGGGGGGGGGGGGAGGCGCCCGTTCGTCCCGCGGGGGGGTGGGGAGGATGCGCCCGTTCTTCCCGCGGGGGGGGTAGGAGGCGCCCGTTCTTTCCCGCGGGGGGGGGGGGGGGTGGGGGAGGCGCCCGTTCTTTCCCGCGGGGGGGGGGCGGGGGGAAGGAGGAGGAGGCGCCCGTTTTTCCCGCGGGGGGGGGAAGGAGGCGCCCGTTCTTCCCGCGAGGGGGATAGGAGGCGCCCGTTCTTTCCCGCGGTGGGAGGGGGGGGGAGGGGAAGGAGACAGTGAGAAGGCTGCAAGTGCTGATGTGCTGATGGCAATGTGCTTTTATTAAAAAAAATTTCAAAAATTAAACAGCTACAAAGAACTACAAAAATGGCCGAGTGCCAATGTTTTTTTCACACTGCGCGTGCGCGAACGCTCCAACACGCACGCGCAGCGTTGCCGGCAGGAAAAAAACTAATTTAAATAGTACCCGCCCCCTCCCACTTACAAAATCGGCGCGAGTGTAGGCTCCGCCCCCCCTGGGCGCCGCGCCAGGCAGACAAGGAGCTGCAGAACGCTCCAGAATCGCGAGGTTTTTTTTAGGCCCCGTTTTAGGCGCAAAAAACGGGCGCCCAGCTCGGAGGGGTGCCCGTTTTTTATCGTGTGGAAACTTGGGCCCTCAGTGCTGGGACCCCAGCTATTTACAATAAACATTAATGGTTAGATGAAGGAATTGAGTGTAATATCTCCAAGTTTGCAGATGACACTAAGCTGGGTGGTGGTGTGAGCTGTGAGGAGGACGCTAAGAGGCTGCAGGGTGACTTGGACAGGTTAGGTGAGTGGACAAACGCATGGCAGATGCAGTATAATGTGGATAACTGTGAGGTTATCCACTTTGGTGGCAAAAACAGGAAGACAGAATATTATCTAAATGGCGGCAGATTAGGAAAAAGGAAGGTGCAATGAGACCTGGGTGTCATGGTACATCAGTCATTAAAGTTGGCATGCAGGTACAGCAGGCGGTGAAGGAGGCAAATGGTATGTTGGCCTTCATAGCTAGGGGATTCGCCTATAGGAGCAGGGAGGTCTTACTGCAGTTGTACAGGGCCTTGGTGAGGCCTCACCTGGAATATTATGTTTAGTTTTGGTCTCCTAATCTGAGGAAGGACGTTCTTGCTATTGAGGGAGTGCAGCGAAGGTTCACCAGACTGATTCCCAGGATGGCTGGACAGACATATGAGGAGAGACTGGATCGACTAGAGTTATATTCAATGGAATTTAGAAGAATTAGAGTGGACCTCATAGAAACATATAAAATTCTGACGGGACTGGACAGGTTAGAGGCAGGAAGAATGTTCCCGATGTTGGGGAAGTCCAGAACCAGGGGACATAGTCTAAGGATAAGGGGTAAGTCATTTAGGACTGCGATGAGGAGAAACTTCATCACTCAGAGAGTTGTTAACCTGTGGAATTCCCTACCGCAGAGTGTTGTTAATGCCCGTTCATTGGATATATTCAGGAGAGAGTTAGATATGGCCCTTACGGCTAAAGGGATCAAGGGGTATGGAGAGAAAGCAGGAAAGGGGCACTGAGGTGAATGATAAGCCATGATCTTATTGAATGGTGGTGCAGGCTCGAAGGGCCGAATGGCCTCCTCCTGCACCTATTTTCTATGTTTCCTTCCTTCCTTTCGATGCAAAATGGAAACCTTCCAATTGGTTGGGATTTGGCCAATTATATCCAAGTACAAAAGGATATAATTAATCTTTGGCAGCCATGTTAATTTGACATTGTATCAATTGTGTTTGCTATCAAATAGGGATGTTAATTTACTATTCCCTTTGACCTGTTCTCACTGAGTGAGACAGATCCGTGTGTACACAAATTTACACTGCTTTCTCTATTGAAGGAAAGTTAAATCAAAATTAGTATGGCAACTCACTTGCTTAGAATGTTAGAAAGCCGCTCTGGAATTTGTACCTTGTCATGCATTTTTCACTCGAATGCTAGCCATTTCCCATACTGTATCTGTATCTGCATCTGCAGCAGTAAAATGCAGTCCACAGCTGTAGCTGACCCAGGGCAGGAATACCAAGACACCTCTCCTCATAGATGTAGTACACCACCAGTACGCTGCACCAGTTAGATGCCCGGGTTGACTCCAAGAGGAAAATCTCCCCTTTAGTTCCCATGGCATGAGTTATCCTTGGTGTCCTGGCCAATATTTATCCCTCAATTAACATCACGAAAAAAAAAAATCAGATTATCTGATCATTATCACACTGCTGTTTTTGGGAGCTTGCTGTGCACAAATTGGCTGCATTGTTTCCTACATTACAACAGTGACTACAGTTCAAAAAGTACTTAATTGCCTGTAAAACGCTTTGGGACGACCTGAGGTCGTGAAAGGTGCTATATAAATGCAAGCCTGTCTTTCTTTACTTTTAGCAATATTGATAGGTAACCCATTTTATTTGTTGACCCTTGTCATTTATGTTTGGGATGAAGAAATGTTGCAAAATCAACTTGTCACACAATTTCTCTCAACCAAATGTAAATTTATATATCCCAGAGAAATCTAGTAATCCAGTGGCAGTAATTCCATGCACTAGAACAACTCTGGGCAGGATCCCTTCTCCCGTTCCCTTCTCACGTTTCCTTGTCTTTCCCCCCCTTCCCCCAACCACCCCCCCCAAAAAAAAATGCATGGCTATTAAGTAAATAATAAATTTACTGAAATAAATGATCCAAATCATACCCACTTCCACGGATCTATTTCGTGGCACGTTACCTAGTGTCAATTGGAGTCATAAGCCTGACACATTTGTAAAATCTAATTATTTTCAGTTCAATGGCAGACAGATGCCTGGTATAAAATGGATGGCTTTCAAGCAGGATGGGTGATAATGTTTTGACATCATTTGCAGAAGGGGAGGCAAACTCTGTTTGACCCTGTTCCAATTGTAATCAGACTCTGTAGTTCTATGATCTTTTGACCCACGGTAGTCGACAGCTATTATGTGCAGATGGCTGCAAGTGAGGTACAAGGGAATGTGGCAATGCCATAGAATGCAAGAGCAAAACAGAGCTGTTTCCTGTGTCACCAGGGCCCTGACTTTCAATTACTACCTCCTGTCCCTTCCAATTGTATTTTATTCTTTATAATATATACTAGGTAATGTTTTATTTATTTTCAGAGCTCATTACATTTGCTATCCATGTGTGTTATATTTGTTGTGCTAAAGTTACTCACAGCAAAAAAAATAACAATTTATGTCAGCACATTTTGTTTTTCAAAGTAAGTGAAAAAAGCTTTGGAGAATACTTTTTCATCAAAACTGTGGCCTCTTAAGATTAGAAGATTTGTTAGAGAAGGGCTGTCCAGGTCAGGGAGTTACTTGAACCCCCAAATTCCCAGCAGTACAGTACACAAAGCCCAAACAACTCAGTCCCAACTTAGCAACTATTTGCTAGTTTGTTAGAATTCAATTGGCAAAAGGTTATTTTTAGTGTTGTCACCTCGTTTGTGCTGCGAGAACACACCTCCACAGATTGGGCCATAAAGAGCTGGAACGGCATACCACGACAACTTCCAGCGTGAGCTGCTCCAAGTATGTGACGATTTCGAGGTTGCTGTTTGGAGCGTAGGTCGGCGTATCGGCGGGGCCCAGGTACAGCAGAAGATTGGGAAGGTCGTGCCGAAGGTGCGGCGAGTGATCGAGGCGGCGGAGCGATGAGGGATCTTGGCTGAGATTTGATGGGTGATCGTGGCGGAGGTTCGGCGAATGTTTGATGCAGTGGGAGATTGTGGCGGAGGTGCAGCGAATATTTGTGGTGAAGGAGCAGCGAGAAATCGTGGCAGTGGTGTGGCAAATGAGGGTACCGAGGCCCAGAAGAGCCGAGGGCCCGGGGCAGCACAGGCCAGCTCACACTGTGATATGTGTGCGCACAAGGTCCGTGCAGCAGAGCAGGTATTCAGTCGTCCTGGTTAATCCTTGCCACTGGATAAAGACCTAGCTCTGTCAAACCCATGTGGTGGCTGATGTGCAACGGTCACCACACATTTAAAAAAATCACGCACGGGCATCTTTCACCCCTTCGATTGGAGTTCAGGACTGCAATATCTGGTCCTTCATTGAAACATCTGTGAACTCATCCCTTTTGGTGTGGAAGCAAGTCTTCCTCGTTTGAGGGACCACCTATGATGATAGATGGATAAATCAGAATACCATGACAGATATTAAAACAGATATTTTGTATCTATCTTCACAGTAGAAGACACAAAAAACTACCAGAAATAGTCGGCAATCAAGGGTCTAATGAGAGTGAAGAATGTAAAGTAATTAATATTAGTAAAGGAAAAGTACTGGAGAAATTAATGGGACTAAAAGCCGACAAATAGATTGGGCTAACCAAACTGGTAACAATACGATGGAGGAGGATTTTCTGGAGTTTATAAGGGATGGTTTTCTAGACCAGTATGTCGAGGAACCAACTAGAGAGCTGACCATCCTAGACTGGGTGTTGTATAATGAGAGAGGATTAATTAGCAGTCTTGTTGTGCGAGGCCCCTTGGGGAAGAGTGACCATAATATGGTAGAATTCTTCATTAAGATGGAGGGTGACACAGTTAATTCAGAGACTAGGATCCTGAAGTTAAAGAAAGGTAACTTCGATGGTATGAGATGTGAATTGGCTTGGATAGACTGGCAAATGATACTTAAAGGGTTGACAGTGGATAGGCAATGGTAGACATTTAAAGATCACATGGATGAACTTCAACAATTGTACATCCCTGTCTGGAGTAAAAATAAAACGGGGAAGGTGGTTAAACCGTGGCTAACAAGGAAAATTAAGAATAGTGTTAAATCCAAAGGAAGAGGCATACAAATTGACCAGAAAAAGCAGCAAACCTGAGGACTGGGAGAAATTTAGAATTCAGCAGAGGAGGACAAATGGTTTAATTAGGAGGGGGGAAATAGAGTGTGAGAGTAAGCTTGCAGGGAACATAAAAACTGACTGCAAAAGCTTCTATAGATATGTGAAGAGAAAAAGATTAGTGAAGACAAATATAGGTCCCTTGCAGTCAGAAACAGGTGAATTA
Organism: Pristiophorus japonicus; assembly: GCF_044704955.1. Lineage (NCBI taxonomy): Eukaryota > Metazoa > Chordata > Chondrichthyes > Pristiophoridae > Pristiophorus > Pristiophorus japonicus. Next base: position 56,327,373 of record NC_091988.1, read on the forward strand.
TAATGGGGAACAAAGAAATGGCAGATCAATTGAACAAATACTTTGGTTCTGTCTTCACTAAGGAAGACACAAATAACTTTCCGGAAATACGAGGGGACCGAGGGCTGAGCGAGAAGGAGGAACTGAAGGAAATTGTGTTAGAGAAATTGATGGGATTGTAGGCCGATAAATCCCCAGCGCCTGATAGTCTGCATCCCAGAGTACTTAAGGAAGTGGCCCTAGAAATAGTGGATGCATTGGTGGTCATTTTCCAACATTCTGTAGACTCTGGATCAGTTCCTGTGGATTGGAGGGTAGCTAATGTAACCCCACTTTTTAAAAAAGGAGGAAGAGAGAAAACAGGGAATTATAGACTGGTTAGCTTGACATCGGTAGTGGGGAAAATGTTGGAATCAATTATTAAAGATGTAATAGCAGCACATTTGGAAAGCAGTGACAGGATCGGTCCAAGTCAGCATGGATTTATGAAAAGGAAATCATGCTTGACAAATATTCCAGAATTTTTTGAGGATGTAACTAGTAGAGTGGACAAGGGAGAACCAGTGGATGGTGTATTTGGACTTTTGACAATATGCCATACGAGATTAGTGTGCAAAATTAAAGCACATAATATTAGGGGTAATGTATTGACATGGATAGAGAACTGGTTGGCAGACAGGAAGCAAAGAGTAAGAATAAACGGGTCCTTTTCAGAATGGCAGGCAGTGACTAGTGGGGTACCGCAAGGTTCAGTGCTGGGACCCCAGCTATTTACAATATACATTAATGATTTAGACGAATGAATTGAATGTAATATCTCCAAGTTTGCAGATGACACTAAACTGGGTGGCAGTGTGAGCTATGAGGAGGATGCTAAGAGGCTGCAGGATGATTTGGACAGGTTAGGTGAGTGGGCAAATGCATGGCAGATGCAGTATAATGTAGATAAATGTGAGGTTATCCACTTTGGTGGCAAAAACAGGAAGGCAGAATATTATCTGAATGGTGACAGATTAAGAAAAGGGGAGGTGCAACGAGACCTGGGTGTCATGGTACATCAGTCATTGAAAGTTGGCATGCAGGTACAGCAGATGATGAAGAAGGCAAATGGCATGTTGGCCTTCATAGCGAAAGGATTTGCGTATAGGAGCAGGGAGGTCTTACTGCACTTGTACAGGGCCTTGATGAGGCCACACCTTGAATATTGTGTACAGTTTCGGTCTCCTAATCTGAGGAAGGACATTCTTGCTTTGAGGGAGTGCAGCGAAGATTCACCAGACTGATTCCCGGGATAGCAGGACTGACATTTGAAGAAAGACTGGATCGACTAGACTTATATTCATTGGAATTTAGAAGAATGAGAGGGGATCTCATAGAAACATATAAAATTCTGACGGGATTGGACAGGTTAGATGCAGGAAGAATGTTCCCGATGTTGGGGAAATCTAGAAACACGAGACACAGTCTAAGGATAAGGGGTAAGCCATTTAGGACCGAGATGAGGAGAAACTTCTTCACTCAGAATTGTGAACCTGTGGAATTCTCTACCACAAGAAGTTGTTGAGGCCAGTTCGTTAGATATATTCAAAAGGGAGTTCGATGTGGCCCTCACAGCTAAAGGGATCAAGGGGTATGGAGAGAAAGCAGGAATGGGATACTAAAGTTGCATCATCAGCCATGATCATATTGAATGGTGGCGCAGGCTCGAAGGGCCGAATGGCCTGCTCCTGAACCTATTTTCTATGTTTCTAAATCCCCTGGACCTAATGGTCTACATCCTAGGGTTCTAAAAGAGGTGGCTGCAGAGATAGTGGATGCATTGGTTGTGATCTTCCAAAATTCCTAGATTCTGGAACAGTCTGAATTGATTGGAAGGCAGCAAATGTAACACCGCTATTCAAGAAAAGAGGCAGAGAGAAAACGGGGAACTACAGGCCAGTTAGCCTGACATCAGTCGTCGGGAAAATGCTGGAATCCATTATTAAGGAAATAGTAACAGGACATTTAGAAAATCATAATATGATTAGGCAGATTTAACATGGTTTTGTAAAAGGAAAATCGTGTTTAACTTTTTTTTTTAGTTTTTTGAGGATATAACTAGCAGGCAGTTGAAGGGAACCAGTGGATGTAGTATATTTGGATTTTTAAAAGGCATTCGATAAGATGCCACATGAAAGGTTGTTATATAAGATAAGGGGGCCGAAATTGGTGAAGGCCTCCGTACGCCCAAGTGCCGCCCAAAGGACCGCCAATGGCCGCCGAGGTACCTGACAATACTTTGGGTGGGCTTTTCGTCAAAAAGATCCTTGAAAAGGTAGCAAAAGAGGGACTTATGCCGCCAATCTGAACAGCAGCCGGCGGGAGCTCCCAATTTCGGCACCAAAGGTGCTTGCTGTCCAAGTGCCGCCGAGGATGGAGTCGGACCCACGGAGAGTCGAAGACCTGAAAAGGAAAATGAATACACCTTCAGGGGACCCCATTCAGGTAAGTCACTGTAAAGAAAAAATTTTAAAAATGTTTAGTAACCTTTTTTTTCAGCTCTTCACACACACCGTCTGGGATAGAACAGCAGTCCTTCCCCGTTCTGGCGCCAACTCCCGCCGGCATCAATATGGCATCTCGGCGGGCGTAAGGTCAGTTGCGCCACTCAGCCGTCCGCTGACGATAGCGGTTGCTTCCCGCCGGTTCTCCCCTACCGCCCGCTCCACACCAAATGGAAAGTGGCAGTGGGCGCAACTTCAAGAGGAATGTCGGCTGCAGTGGGCAGTAAGGCCATCAATTTTGGGCCCCAGGGCTCGTGGGGTTGAGGGTAATATATTAACATGGATAGAGGATTGGTTAAAGGACAGAAAACAGAGAGTAGGAATAAACGGATCATTTTCAGTTTGGCAGGCTAGTGGGGTGCCGCAAGGATCAGTGCTGGGGCCTGATCCTTTAAAATCTATTAATGTAGATGAAGGGACCGAGTGTAATGTATCCAAGTTTGCTGCCAATACAAAGCTGGATGGAAAAGTAAGCTGTGTGGAGGACACAATGTCTGCAAAGGGATATAGGCAGGTTAAGTGAGTGGGCAAGAAGTTGGCAGATGGATTATAATGTGGGGAAATGTGAGGTTATTCACTTTAGTTAGAAGAATAGAAAAAGAGAATATTTTTAAAATGGTGAGAAACCGATGTTGTTTAGAGGGATTTGGGAGTCCTTGTATACGAAACACAAAGTTAACATGGGGGTACAGCAAGCAATTAGGAAGCCAAATGGTATGTTAGCCTTAATTGCAAGGGGGTTGGAGTACAAGAGTAAGGAAGTCTTTCTGCATTTGTACAGAGCTTTGGTGAGACCACACCTGGAGTGCTGTGTACAGTTTTGGTCTCTCTATCTAAGGAAGGATATACTTGCCATAGAGGGGTTGCAACAAATGTTCACTAGATTGATTCCTGGGATGAGAGGGTTGCTCTTTGAAGAAAGATTGAGTAGAATGGGCTCTCTGGAGTTTAGAAGAATGAGAGGTGATCTAATTGAAACATACAAGATTCTGAGAGGGCGTGACAAGGTAGATGCTAAGAGTCTGTTTCCCCTGGCTGGCGAGTCTAAAACTAAAGCTCATAGGATAAGGGGTTGGCTATTTAGGACTGAAATGAGAAATTCCTTCACTCAAATGGTTTGTGAATCTTTGGAATTCTCTACCCGAGAGGGCTGTGGATGCTCAGTCGTTGAGTATATTTAAGACTGAGATTGATAGATTTTTAGATTCTAAGGGAATCAAGGGATATGGGGATTAGTTGAGAAAATAGAATTGAGGTTGAAGATCAGCCATGATCTGATTGGATGTGGAGCAGGCTCGAAGGGCGTATGGCCTACTCCTGCTCCTATATCTTGTGTTCTTATGACCTGTCAATATTTGCAACTTGATGTATATGCAAATTAATGATAAGTGGAGTCTAAGGGGGAGAAGCTACGTGAGGGTCACGGATGCGAACTTCCGATTTAGCGCCCCAGGAAGGAAGTGGGGCGCTAAATTAAGCGCTATCACGTCCCTTGGAGTGCTAAAGCTGGCAGGAGAGGCGGTAGCAGTGCAGCGCTGCACAATGTTGAGGGCAACGCTGCCGGGAACGGAGGCTTCTTCCCCCCCCCCCCCTTAAAGGGAAGGGCCATCGCCGCAGGCTCTGCATTGAAACGATGTACCTCATCGCCAGTGGCAGCCGCGATCCACGATGATCAGCCCCTAGCACTCTCGCAAAGTGCGGGGCTGATCGATCGCGGCCGAAGAAAATGCTGAAAAATTGACTTAAGGGATTCAGAAAAATTTTTAATTGACGCAACCATCACCTTTGAATACTGCTCCCCAAGCGGCCGATTTCCCTAACAGCACCTCCTGCAGCTGTCGCTGTTGTCGGCTGGCGATGCTGCAGGGGGCGGAACCAAAGTTCGGGTCCTGGGCAATGTGCAGGATGATGACGTCACGATCTCCGGATGCAGGAGATCATGATGCTAGGAGTTACCGCCGCCATAAACCTTGATGGGAATTTTGTGGGCATTGATACTCTTGCCGCACCCGGTTGCAAATCCGATAGCGTCCCATTATCGCTCCCCCGGAAGTGCTAACGGTAGATGAAAAAGAGGCGAATTTCTAGTCGTAAGTTTCTACGCAGCTCTCATGGTCCATGCTGATTTTTTTTTAAAAAGGCTTGGATACCCTGGTGTAGAATTGCCACAGGGTTCCCCAATCTCCTGCTGTAACCTTGTTGGAAGATTGGTGGAAGTTTCAGGGAAATGGCATAAAGGGCCATTTACACTGTTTCTCTGGAGTTCCTACTGATCTTCTGCCAAAGTAATGGTGGGAGATCACATGAGCCCCCGTAGAAATTCCAGGTGCCCATGTTTAATGAAAGGCACCAGATTCAGTTAGAAAATTTGCACTTTATGGAAAAAAGAAAGCGTGAATGGGCTGCTCAACACATTGGTGTGTGAGTATGCTGTTTGTGCCACTGACTCAAGTTATAGGATAGGTTTGCATTCATAGAATCTCATGCCTGATTTCAACTGTACTGCCAGGTGGATAATGAAGGCCAGAAATGCGTTCACAGGAAGGGAGGGCAAATCACAGCCAATCACTCAGGCTGCTGTCAGTCCTACCGGTTAGATAAGGACTAACATTGACAACTGCCAACTGTCTCATGGTATAGATGTGTGTCAAGGGCAGGCTTTAAGGGCAAAGCAGAGAAAATTTTAATTTTTTTTTATAAAGTGTATAGGAATTTTGCTCATTTTCAATTTTCCAGGACTTCATTTTGTATTCCCAGACTGAAGAGAATCAAAATAAACTATTTCACTCTGCCTTACCTCATTGAGGACTTGCCTCAATCTTCTAAATACCTATATTGACCACAGCCATCAAAGACTTACCTAACTCATAGTCACATTGTCTTGCAGCTTTGAACCAGCTGGCACCTGGACTGCAAAGGATTGTGACCTTGTTCACAGAAACACCACGCACGTCCGATGTCAGTGTTCACAGCTTGGCATCTTTGGGGTTCTAATGGACAACTCACACCGTGAAGTAAGCATTATTGAAATGTTGGTGAATATTAATTTAATCCATTTTGTTCAAGAGATGCAGCATGTTGTTATGTCAACGCACTGAGCCTTAGAACAGCAGAACATAGGTTCATGACTCCAGTTTTTCCACAATACATATCTGATCATCACTGGGTGAAGTTGCATTTTATTAACTGCCAGGGTCAAGGAGAAAAGGCATCAACAGGAATACAGACAGCACTTGTTCCGTATCTGTGGGACAGTTATTGTAAGAAAACAAGTTTCCAGCTGCAGATATCTAGAGGCCGAAATTGGTGAAACACATGGTCCGCCCATTTTTCAACATAGAAACATTGAAATTAGGTGCAGGAGCAGGCCATTCGGCCCTTCGAGCCTGTACCACCATTCAATAAGATCATGGCTGATCATTCAACCTCAGTACCCCTTTCCTGCTTTCTCTCCATACTCCTTGATCCCTTTGGCCATAACGGCCATATCTAACTCCCTTTTGAATATATCTAATGAACTGGCCTCAACAACTTTCTGCGGTAGAATATTCCACAGGTTAACCACTCTCTCAGTGAATAAGTTTCTCCTCATCTTGGTCTCAAATGGCCTACCCTCCATTCCCAGGCCGTGACCCCCGGTTCCGGAACTCCCCAGCAGCGGGAACACTTCCTGCCTCCAACCTGTCCAATCCCGTCAGAATCCTATGTTTCCATGAGATCCCCTCTCATTCCTCTAAACTCCAGTGGATACAAGCCCAGTTGATCCAGTCTCTCCTCATATGTCAGTCCTGCCATCCCAGGAATCAATCTGGTGAACCTTCGCTGTGCATCGCAATATCCTTCCTCAGATTAGAAGACCAAAACTGAACACAATATTCAAGGTGTGGCCTCACCAAGGCCCTGTACAACTGCAGTAAGACCTCACTGCTCCTATACTCAAATCTTCTAGCCCTTCGAGCCTGTACCACCATTCAATAAGATCATGGCTGATCATTCAACCTCAGTACCCCTTTCCTGCTTTCTCTCCATACTCCTTGATCCCTTTGGCCATAACGGCCATATCTAACTCCCTTTTGAATATATCTAATGAACTGGCCTCAACAACTTTCTGCGGTAGAGAATTCCGCAGCTATGAAGGCCAACATACCATTTGCCTTCTTCACCGCCTACTGTACCTGCATGCCAAGCTTCAATAACTGATGTACCATAACACCCAGGTCTCGTTGCCCCTCCCCTTTTCCTAATCTGTCACCATTCAGATAATATTCTGTCTTCCTGTTTTTGCCACCAAAGTGGATAACCTCACATTTATCCACATTATACTGCATCTGCCATGCACTTAACCACTCACCTAACATGTCCAAGTCACTCTGCAGTCTCTTAGCATCCTCCTCACAGCTCAAACCGCCACCCAGCTTAGTGTCATCTCCAAACTTGGAGATATTACATTCAATTACTTCATCCAAATCATTGATGTATATTGTAAATAGCTGGGGTCCCAGTACTGAAACCTGCGACGGTCCCTGGGTGGTGTGTCATTTTTTACCGCCCGGTACAGCTGGGGCCGAGTGGGCGGGAATTTCATCCCACTTTTCTCGACGGTAAGCAAGCGAGGTGTAGCTGGTGGGAATGGAGTGCAGCCAGCGATTTGTGGCGGAGGAGGCCTTTTGACTTGGGAATCTTTGGCTCCCGTGTTGTGCGCACACGTGCGCGGCTCTCAAGCTCCCCCCCCGCCCCCACCAAGAGGCCAGAGACTGCCAGCCTGAGAGCGTTGTGGGAGGCGGCGGGAGGAGAGATCATTGTGGGGCAGCCTGAGATCGTGTTGGGCGGGGGGGGGAGAACGCTGAGGGGGGGGAGGGGGGGGGAGAGAGGAGGGGCGAAATCGTTGTGGGGTGGAGGGGGGGTGGGAGTGATTGCTATGGGGAGGGAGAATGCTGTGGGGGGGGGGGGCGGGGGCTAGATTGCTGAGGGGGTGGGAGATCGTTGTGGGGCAGCCTGAGATCGCTGTGCAGTTGTGGGGGAGAGGAGGGGCGAGATCGCTGAGGAGCAGCCTGAGATCGCTGTTGGGGGCAGGCGGGGAGAGATCGCTGTGGTGTGGGGGGGGGGGGGCGGAGAGGAGGGGAGAGATCGCCATGGGGCGGCCTGAGATCGCTGTGGGGGGGGGGGCGGGTGAAGAGGAGTGGAGAGATCGCTGTGGGACGGCCTGAGATTGCTGTAGGGAGGGGGGAGAGATCGCTGTGGGGCGCGGGGGAGATTAGGGGAGAGATCGCTGTAAGGCAGCCTGAGATCGCTGTGGGGGTTTAGCGGGGGGGGGCGGTGAGGGGAGAGAGATCGCTGTGGGGGCGGGAGAGACTGTGGGGTGAGAGAGAGACTGTGGGGTGAGAGCGAGAGACTGGGGGTTCGGAGAGAGAGACATTTGGGGGGAGTGAGAGAGACTAATAACATTTTTATTATAGTTCATTAATAAAAGAGTAAATAAGGCTTTATTAGACCATTTATATTATTGCCTAACACTAGAAAACACAACAACCCATTTAAAAATACATCAAACTGTGGAGAACTATAAAGATCTGTGTAATATCAAACAAACCTGTCAGCTCTGTGTACATACCACCCACTTAAGATCCACTTAAAAGCACCTTCTCCAGGATGGTATGCATTTCCGGCGGTATGTCGGTGGTATGTCATGAATTTTGCACTTTTGGCCGGTATGTCGGCGGTCTGCATGGGTGGGCAGTGTGCAACCACCTGGCGGTATGTCACTGATGAATTTTCCGCCAGGCGGTATGTCGGCGGTATGTAGGTGTTTTTTCACCAAAATTGCATTTTGGGGCGGTGTCAACGAATTTCGGGCCCGTAGTGTTTTTCTACTTTCCCCTGGGTAAAAAAAAATGTGTGTCTGACATGGCTTTTTGATTTCGGAAGGCTATAAGGTACCACCTGGAATTTTGGAGGTAAAGAGTGCATTATTAAAGATTTGCAAGTATAAATATTTTCTAACGCTGCTGAGCCCCAGGATACACTTTGTAATGTTATTATCCATGATTAGGAGTGCATGTTTAAAAGATATTGCATTTTAGATGCAGTGAGTTTGATTAATGCTACTTACTTTGCCATCAGCGACTCACAAGATCAAAAGGGAGTGTGTAACCCCAGAGACCTTGATAACAACATAAACACATATTGGCCAAGAAAGTCTGAGCATCTGAACTACTCATTCTGTACAATCCAGCAAATTGCTTTAATTTATTCTGTTCAGTAAATTGGCTTATTTGGCCAACCATTAACAGTCACTAAAGTGTTACTTTAGAATGTGAATCTGTACTGTACCTTACCTGGGATGATCTGAGGTCAAATGGGGAAAAATAGCCACTTCCCACCAGTCAATCATATTCCTCATCTTCAAGAGTGCAAAACCTTTTTTCTCCCCCAATGTCAGTGAGTAAATGCACAGTATGGTGTGGTCTTGATACGCACAAACTGGAACGTCTCATGGTTGTGCTAAATGACCCAAATGTCAGCTAAGGTGGGAGCACTCCTCTGTCTCATTCTAGAGATTAAATAGGTTGAGAAGACTCTTGTGTGCAAAATAAAAGAGCTTTTTTGAAAAGAGTAATCACGGTAACACCAAAGGGCCTTCTCATAAACTATACTTCCTTGTGTTCTTTTTGTAAATGTCCCCTGTAGCAGCTTGAAGGAGACCTCGAGACTCTGGCAATCGTCACCTACTCAACTATCAGTGTGTCTCTTGTGGCACTGCTTCTCACTTTCTTCATCCTGACTTGTTTAAATGGACTGAAATCCAACACTCGTGGCATCCACTGTAACATTGTGGCAGCCATCTTCTGCTCAGAGCTGGTCTTCCTTTTGGGAATTAATCAAACGGAAAATCAGGTAAGGACAGAGTCCAGCCTCCAGCAGTAAGTTTTTCCCACAGCCACTGCATCTTCTCACTGCACACATGGGAGTTGTGGAGAGGTATATGACTCTAACTCGTGTAGAACTAGTTGATTTCCTGTGACATTACTTAGGGTCAATTTTTTTTAATTGCCTTTATTCCTATAACTGTCTTTCTGCTTATCTTTGATTCTAGTTCTTGCTCTTTCATTCTCTGTCTTTCTGTTTGTGTCCCACTCTTTCTGCCTTTTTGCCTCAATGCACCTCTCAAACATTCTCTTGTGTTCAGCCCTTCTTTTTCACTCTCTGACCCTTTTTGAAATCTTACTAACTCCTCTGCTCTGTACATCCCTCATACGCACTACACACAATATCTGAATGTCTCTCTTCCTTTGTCTTTCTCTCTTTCCCTCTGTACATCTTGCACGCACTTTCTCTCTCTTGTACTCTGTCTCTTTTTCTATTGCACTCTCCTGTGTCATGGAGGTCTGGTGGCAAACTTGAGGCACCAAATCTCTTCTCAACAAAAACAAAACTGACCTCCTCCTCCTCTAGAAGCAGAAGGGTAGTTGGGGCATATGCTAGCTTTTTGCCTTTCTCAAGGGAGTACCATGGAAGGGAACATGTGTTTTCAGAATTAAGGGGCCAGAGCCTGGGCATGGCCTGCATAGTGGGAGGCCCGGACCTGGAATTCCAAGGGAATGGTTGAAATTAAGCCTGTTTTTTGGATTTGGAGGAACAGGTAAACCAGGACTGAGAAGGGAGGGAGAGTGGAGGCAAGCATTAGGCTACAGAGTGATATTTGGGCAGGGAGAGTTGCATTTGTTTCTGATAACTACATGAGTAATAATGCACAAACCAATCAGATCTGTGGAACTATGGACAGCACTTTTCTGTATAAAAAAATTACTAGATTAACCTAAAGTCCCCAATAACATAAACATGTTTATAACATTGAAAGGAATAAACAATGCTGCTAGTTTAATCACATTTAAATAGTTCCCAAATATTACTTTTTGACAACTGTTAGAATTTAGTAATGCTGGCTGCACTAAAGATTGGGTTAAATTGGGTTGAGTCGGGAGCTATCTGTTGTACTCAGGGTGAAGTTAAATCAGGTAAGCCGGGGAGCTCCTTGCTACAGTTGAGGTCAGTCTGAATAGAGAGCTGGTTCTTGTGCTCAGGTTGAGCACGAAGCTGGCTGGTAAACCCAGAATCAGTCCAGACAGGAAACTTGTTGCACTCGGGATTTGGTTATTTGGGGAGCTAGCTGCTGCAGCTGCTCTGTGTGCTGGACTAAACTAGGAGCTGTTGCAATTGGGATTGGACTCGGTGGGGAGGTGACTGTTGCATTCGGGGAAGAGGTGGGTGGGGAGTGGGTTCCTACTCATAGGGTTGAATCATGTAGGAGGGGACCTGACTGCTGCATTCTCAGGATTAGGCTGGATATAGTGAATAACTGTCTGCAACAGATAAAACCTTGAATCATAAATAAAACTCATCGATCCAATGGTAAATCTGTTGCTTGCACTGGTCGTTAATGTAATTAATTGGACAATTACCAATTGTTGCAAGCAGTTGATTCAGGATTTTGGATTAATTGTTCATTCTATTTAGATACTTCTAATTACGATGGCTGAGGAAAGGTGAGCTATAGTGGGATTATCTGTAGTCTATCTGTAGAAGGATCGAGGCATGTTGAAGCTGATCCTGAGTCCAGGTGCTGGTTCTCGTTTAGCTGATCTTTAGCAAGCTCCAGCTCATCCACATCAATCGTAAGTACAGGTAGCAGGAAACTAACAAGCTAGAGTATCAACCGTGTGCCATGCTACAGCCACAGCCAATGCAGTCAGGTGACTGCAGCCAGTACCTTTGTGGGTTATAGCTGCTCCCAGTGCTCAAGTTTAATTTTCTGTGTTAGCTGTGCTTTGAGGGACAAATTGGACAGCTATGTATCATAGTCAAAATATCCAGGTGCAGCCAGTCCATTATAAGTGTATATGGAAGTTCAAATTATTCAACACAATCAGGCTTACCCGCTGTTCTTGTATGGCACTCTGTTCATTCAGCAATGCCAATCCACTTACCCACACAGGCATCCCAATTGTTTTTAAATTCAAAGACCTTTGCAGTAATTACTGAATTTATTCCATTCCGTAAGAAGACCACAACAATATCCTCATAATTACAGCACTTGGGTATCATGGCTATAATGTACTGACAAATTAAAATAAGTACTGCACTGGTGTCATATCCTGCATTTAATACAGGCACGAAATATCACAGTAAAGCTACATTATGGACTTCACATAATCTGGGTTGACATTCCTGTGTGGTATTGTGTGAATGGTGCATTGTCAGGCGCTGTCTTTTAATTGAGCCAGTATACTGAGACCCCGTCTGGCTGCTCAGGTGGACGTAAAAGACCCCATGGACAAATTGCAAAGATCACTGAATTCTTCCAATGTCCTGACCCAACAGTCATTCCTCAATCAACTGCACCAAAAACAATTTTCTGGTTATTTATTCCCATTTGCTGTTTGTGTGATCTTGCTGTGCTTATATTGGCTGCAGCGTTTGCCTGTATAATAGTATTTCCAAAGTAAGCCGTTTGTAAAGTGCTTTAGTATATCCTAAGGGGTATTAAGGCTAAGGCACTATATAAACGCAAGAAAAAAAAGACAATATATAATGTTTTTCTACCAATAAGGTCACACCCTGCAAAGTTGGAACCCTTGCCACTTCCATAAGACTGAGCAGTAAAATGTCATGATCTAGAAAAAATAAAGCCTTGTTCGGGAGCACAATATGGACTGAAACTCACTCTCAGTGTTCAGATGTCTAGATAATTTGATGCATCATCGCATTATTTAAGAAGTGATCGAATCCTTAAGGCGGCCAAGTTGAAGCTTTCATTGCACTCTCACAGAACTACTTATTTGCTTAGACAAAACCGGAAAGAGCGAATGGAAAGCCTCTTCATATTACACGGAGGTGGAATGATTCAAGTGTAATAATGGTCCAGATTTTTCATAGATCCTTAATGAGAACCACGGCACATTTAGAGTTTTTTGCCAGGCGCATGTATTCAATATCCAATTTACATACCTGACACTTGTTTTTACACTTTAGGTTTATCCAAGAATAATATCTATTCAATGCTAGGATAATTCTGGCAAGCTGGGTTCATCAATCCTGATATACCTCCCACAACAATCAGTGTTCTATTGAGAGATGTGGACAGTTGTAACATCTGTATTTTATTCACATTACAGTCTCTGCACAAATATAGCAGTGTTCCTGTATAGGAAAGGAGCCATTAGTAGCGACCATCTGTTTTAAGTGCTTTCCAGCAAATATCATATGTATTAGAAGCAGGTAATTATTATATATTATCCCTTCCTCCTGAAAATGACAGGCTCTTAAAATCCAAGCTTTGCATCAACTAACCACTGTCTTTTTTTTCCTCCTCCTCTCGTCTCCTATTCATATCTGCCTTCGTGGTATCTAGCACTCAGGTCTTGTTCCTTCATCTAAGTTATGCAATACAAATAAAAGACTAGAATCACTCTTTGTGGAGTTGCCATTCATAGAAGATTGTAGGTGTGAGTGACCTGTGTAGAAGTTAAGACAGTGCTGTCTGAAAGTTGCTAAAAGAAACAGAGATGGCTAGGAAGGAGTTATATGGAGGATAAGATATGGCAGGCATGGAGTTACAGAGCAGCAACTCAATCGAGCAGGTCTGATGGCATCACTCGCTCTCCTGAGCAATTTGTCAGCAGAGCCCCAAAGATTGAATTGCTGCCTTCAACAAATGGCCAAACGTTTGCTCTGTAGAATTGAAACTTTTATTCTTAGAAATAACATTTTTGTTTGTGGAATTTTCCCACTGTTAAGCAGTGGGAGTCTTGAGCACATAGGAAGAAGCATGAAAGAAATACAGTGAGAACCGGTGTACAGTTTGCATCTGTCTAGGTCACTCCTGCAACTCTTGCATCGAGCAACTGAGTGTAAAGAAAGCACCGGTGCATGATTTATATCCCAAGTTCACGGGTGATATAAATCTATAAAAGGTGGGATTTCTTTATAATACTAAAATTGAGTTATATTGTGCAAAGTTATCTCTTTTTTTAACCAACATGTGATCATATTAATACATGATCTGTATTAACTGTCAGAATTTCTTTCCCACAGTTTCTCTGCACTGTGATTGCCATCTTGCTGCACTACTTTTTCATGGCAACCTTTGCCTGGATCTTTGTGGAAGGGCTTCACATCTACCGGATGCAAACTGAAGCTAGGAACATCAACTATGGTGCCATGAGGTTCTACTATGCCATTGGCTGGGGAGTGCCCGCCATCATCACAGGTTGGCATCAGTAGTGCATTCAATGATAGGCTGGTATAAATGTACAATGGAAATGGGCAGTTCGTGCCTGTCTAGTACTATGTAGCTTTTTTATGTCTTTTCCTGTAGATGTTTGGTGCACAGTGGGCAAAAGGGAGGAATTTACTCACTCAACAGTGTTGTGTCGTTGATTATACAACTCCAATTCTTTGATGTGATGTATCCTCCAATACCAGCATGTTTTCAGATATCTTTTTCTTGTATTTATAAAGCACAGTTATGACAGATTATTTTTATAAAACTGGCGCAGGCACCCTCTGGGAATATCTAAATTGGGCAACCTCCCCTGAGCTCTATATCGCCTGCCGGGGTTAGTGGTGGAGATGCCCAAAGGGCAGACACCAGCAAATATCGGCCCACTATCCGAAATCTAGGAGAGGTGAGCTAATTATAAATGACGAGGGTAAGCCATTAACCTCTAAACAATGCAACACTGTGCCACACTTTGGTTCATAAGCACTGTGGGCTGACAGATAGCATAGATTTTTAAAGGTAGCAGTTCAGGTAGAAAAGGCAAATGCAATTGTGGGATTTATGCATACAGATATTGAATATGAAATAAGGAAGTGATGTTGAATTTGTACAATACATTGGTTAGGCCACAGTTGGGAGTATTGTGCACAGTTTTCAGCACCTCATTATAAGAATACTCAGTACAGCCACGATTCTCTAGATTATACCAGGGATGAGAGGTTATAATTATGAAGAAAGGATTGAAAAGTGGGGCTTTTTTTGCTAACCGAGAAGATTAAGAGAAGTTCTATTAGATGTTTTCACAATTCTGAAAAATTTTGAGAGAGTAAATAGTGAAAGATTGCTCTCTATTGTAAATTTGATAAGGGGCATAGACTAAAGATTATCACTCGAAGAATGAAAGGAGAGGTTGAAAGAACTTTTATCACAAAGATGGTTATTAGAACATAGGATGCATAATTTGAGACAAATACAGTGAATAAATATTGAAAAATAAGATTATGAAAGGATAGGGGGATAGAGGATTAGAATGTACACTTGTAGTTGAGTTAGCACTAACACAGTCACATTTTTGCCACCAGCCTCCATGTATCTTCCTCCAGCTAATGGTCTTGACCCTACCATCACCATCTTTGCTCAGTGATATAATCCAGTCTGTGTTCTGTCTCTGTCTCTTCCCCTGCATTCCCTGTGAGTACAAATAGGAAGCATTATTTCTATGTAATGATGCATCTAGAGGCATGGAAGAGAGCTGACAAAACTCAACAACTTGGTTGACTTTTGTTTGAATCAAGTGCTTATGTGCTACATAGCTGGCACAACATTCTGCTTCATTGTTATTCTCATGAAATTAAGATTGAACCAAGTACCTGAATTCTCACACCTCACACCTGCTTGTGTTTGCAAATCATTAGTGATTCATCTCTTCAACCCGCAGAGGGCAAACTCAAACTGTAGAACTCTTTCATTACTAAAGGTAGTTTTGCCATTTTAGGCATTATTTCCACCCTGTAACATCGTCACAGCTTGAAGTGCATTTGAGTTTGTGCTCGTACAGTGTTCAGAGTGAAAGGCCTTTGTATAAGCCAGGTGCCCTAAATTCGGGAATCATAGACATCCTGGCCTGGATTTTGCACTCTCGATGACAGCATACACACAGCGTACGCCGTTATAAACCATCAGAAAGGCCCCGCAAGTTCCAGCTTTCCTCGTGCAAATACCTGGAACTTGCGATCTGTCATGGTTCGCCCTGACAGATCATCCGCACCGACCCAAAAATCACTACTGGCCGACAAATGCCCACTAACCCCTTATGCCTGGTAAAAGCAGGTATAGAGCCTGCTTTCACCAGCGTATGGGCTAATATAAATCTTAAATTAAAAATTTTAAAATAAAAAAATCATGCAGAAACATTTAAAATTAGTTCATGTAAATTCTGACCCAGATTAAAATATTTCAAATTATTTTTCAAAAAATAAAATTTTTATCGCATATGCTTTATTGAAGGAACTTTTAATTCAATTTGAAAATGGAAACATTTTACTTTATTCTTATTTTATTACAGTTGTATAAATAATTTAATTATTTGGGGATTTCTTGTATGCTTCTGGGGATTCTGTTCGTAAATGGAATCCTCATAAGCATATTAGGAAACCTCCTTTCTGATTTGAGGACCTGGCCCATGTGATCCCTGTGACGCTTCCGAACCATTGGGATCTATGGGCCTTTACGCAGGCGGATGCCTGCAGGCTCCGGACCTGAAGTCTCCGAAGCCCGGGTCCCGAGCCTGAAGGTAAGTGCGGATTTTTTTTATCGGGTCAGAAGCTAGTCCGGAGGTACGCCTCCGACCCCAAATTCCGGGTCCTTGTTTGGGAATTTTAATGCTGCCACGACAAATTTCAGAATCCCTGAATTGTCGTGTACTGTTTTGTATTTCAGCTGCCTGCAGGACTCTTGAGTTCTGAGAATCCCAGATATGGTTGGCTTTGTGTTTCTACGTTCACTTACAAAGAAGGCACACCCTTTCCCATTTTTTAAATTAGTTTCTCCATTTTAGAGTTGTTGCCCCTCCTAAATCACATGATGTACTCATTGTCCAGTTAAGAAGAGAAACTATTTGCACTAGGAGGCACATAAGAACAGCCTAGTTTGACCTGGTTTTTATTCCCCCACACCCATCTCTTTCTGTAGGGGCTCTTATAGATTTCTGTCTGAGAAAATTTGAAACTCAATATATTTTCTATTTCTCAAACTATCACTAATATGTATTTTCCAGGTCTTGCAGTTGGTCTGGATCCAGAGGGTTATGGGAATCCTGATTTCTGCTGGATCTCTGTACATGATAAGCTGATCTGGAGCTTTGCTGGACCAATTGCTGTTGTTATTATGGTAAATATTATTCCTGATTAGTCAAGAATATTTCTAAAGTGAGTATTAGAGCTATGTGCCTTCCACAAAATATTAAGATTATAATTGTAGCATGATATTCATGCTTCATTAAATTTTCATTAAACTTTTACTTCGCTGTGTCTGTCTGATTTCTGCGACTTGCCCGCATTCTTTCTCTCTCACCACCCTTCCTTCTGAGGATTCCCATATTCAATAAGAGCCTAACCCAAACAGCAGGTTGTTGATGCAAACTTTCGAGACTACAGATGAACTGAAACTGGCTGTCAAAATTCCCTGTGACAATATGAACTTTAATATTTTATCTTATCAAGAACCTCATTTAGTTTCTGCATTATTTGAGTATGGATGCAAGAAAATTCTATTTATTATTTTTTTCTTTTGGCTTTGGTTCGTTTTTAGCCCTGATTCCAAATCTACCCCTCCACCCTCCATGAGATATCATTGTCGTTATAACCTGGTGTAAAAGTCATATTCTGCTGTTGCTTTTTGGACTCCTATTTGAAACCTGAGCTTTGTTTTAAAGTTTCACTTAGATATTTGCTGCTTTTTAGATGAACATTGTGATGTCCTTGTTGGTAGCAAGAATGTCCTGTGCCCCAACACAGAAGGAAGCCAAGAGAAAATCAATACTGTGAGTAGTCAAAGTACAGTAATGTAAAATAACTAACATTGTTGGCATTTTCTGCCAGTGTTTTTAGATTTACTATTGATGTTTCCATTATTTTCTCAAGTTGATATTTATTCGTTTGCTTAGAATTGTGTTATATGATGAAACAAGTGTACTGTTCAAGCAGGCCTTCCACCCTGAGCATTTCGAAATGTGAACATTACTCCTAAATCTTTTTTTGGATGAAACAAACTTTGCCAGTCTTCTAGCACAAGATAATGTTGTTGTTGAGGATCTTGTGTTTTTTGCTGTCATGTGAAACAAAAATATATGGATTGCTTTGCAACAGTACCATCGTGAAGTCACTTTTAGACTCCTTGGGGAGATATGTAAATGCTCTCAATTGAATCAAAGGGATTTAATTGTGCGGGAAAGGAAGAGTTGATCAAAGCTGAGTAGGTAATAATTGTTAAAATGCATTCTTCATATTGCTGTGCTGTAGATGTGAATCTCAGCAGGTCACGCAACATCTTTGAAGACCTGAAACGTTAACTCTGTTTCTCTCCACAGATGCTGCGTGACCTGCTGAGATTTCCAGCATTTTCGGTTTTTATTTCAGATTCCAGCATCTGCAGTATTTTGCTTTTGCTTTAGGGAGACAGTTTGCATGATGAAGCAGATTAGAACAGTAACATATTGGTGCCAATATTTTACCACTCACTGACACGCATATGATATAATTGGCATCACGGAGACATGGCTCCAGGGTGACCAAGGCTGGGAACTCAACATCCAGGGGTATTCAACATTCAGGAAGGATAGACAGAAAGGAAAAGAAGGTGGGGTAATGTTGCTGGTTAAAGAGGAAATTACCACAATAGTAAGGAAGGACATTAGCTTAGATGATGTGGAATCTGTATGGGTGGAGCTGCAGCATACCAAAGAGTAGAAAACGCTAGTGGGAGTTGTGTACAGACCACCAAACAATAGTAGTGAGGTTGGGGACAGCATCAAACAAGAAATTAGGGATGCGTGCAATAAAGTACAGCAGTTATCATGGGCGACTTTAATCTTCACATAGATTGGGCTAACCAAACTGGTAGCAATGCGGTGGAGGAGGATTTCCTGGAGTGTATTAGGGAAGGTTTTCTGGACCAATATGTCGAGGAACCAACTAGAGGGCTGGCCATCCTAGACTGGGTGATGTGTAATGAGAAAGGAATAATTAGCAATCTTGTTGTGGGAGGCCCCTTGGGGAAGAGTGACCATAATATGGTAGAATTCTTTATTAAGATGGAGAGTGACACAGTTAATTCAGAGACTAGGGTCCTGAACTTAAGGAAAGGTAACTTTGATGGTATGAGACATGAATTGGCTAGAATAGACTGGCAAATGATACTGAAAGGGTTGGCGGTGGATAGACAATGGCAAACATTTAAAGATCACATGGATGAGCTTCAACAATTGTACATCCCTGTCTGAAGTAAAAATAAAATGGGGAAGGTGGCTCAACCGTGGCTAACAAGGGAAATTAAGGATAGTGTTAAATCCAATGAAGAGGCATATAAATTGTCCAGAAAAAGCAGCAAACCTGAGGGTTAGGGTTCGGAAATTTAGGGGAGAAATTTAGAATTCAGCAGAGGATGACAAAGGGTTTAATTAGGAGGGAGAAAATAGAGTATGAGAGGAAGCTTGCCGGGAACATAAAAACTGACTGCAAAAGCTTCTATAGATATGTGAAGAGAAAAAGATTAGTGAAGACAAACGTAGGACCCTTGCAGTCAGATTCAGGTGAATTTATAATGGGGAACAAAGAAATGGCAGACCAGCTGAACAAATACTTTGGTTCTGTCTTCACGAAGGAAGACACAAATAACCTTCCGGAAGTACTAGAGGACCGAGGGTCTAGTGAGAAGGAGGAACTGAAGGATATCCTTATTAGGCGGGAAATTGTGTTAAGGAAATTGATGGGATTGAAGGCCGATAAATCCCTGGGGCCTGATAGTCTGCACCCCAGAGTACTTGGGGAACTGGCCCTAGAAATAGTGGATGCATTGGTGATCATTTTCCAACAGTCTATCGACTCTGGATCAGTTCCTATGGACTGGAGGGTAGCTAATGTAACCCCAATTTTAAAAAAAAGGAGGGAGAGAGAAAACGGGTAATTAGAGATCGGTTAACCTGACATCAGTAGTGAGGAAAATGTTGGTATCAATTATTAAAGATGAAATAGCAGCGCATTTGGAAAGCAGTGATAGGATCAGTCCAAGCCAGCATGGATTTATGAAAGGGAAATCATGCTTGACAAATCTTCTGGAATTCTTTGAGGATGTAACTAGTAGAGTGGACAAGGGAGAACCAGTGGATGTGGTATATTTGGACTTTCAAAAGGCTTTTGACAAGGTTCCAAACAAGAGATTAGTGTGCAAAATTAAAGCACATGCTATTGGGGGTAATGTACTGACGTGGATAGAGAACTGGTTGGCAGACAGGAAGCAGAGAGTGGGAATAAACAGATCCTTTTCAGAATGGCAGGCAGTGACTAGTGGGGTACCGCAAGGCTCAGTGCTGGGATCCCAGCTATTTACAATATACATTAATGATTTGGATGAAAGAATTGAGTGTAATATCTCCAAGTTTGCAGATGACACTAAACTGGGTGGCGGTGTGAACTGTGAGGAGGACGCTAAGAGGCTGCAGAGTGACTTGGACAGGTTAGGTGAATGGGCAAATGCATGGCAGATGCAATATAATGTGGATAAATGTGAGGTGTTCCACTTTGGGGGCAAAAACACAAAGGCAGAATATAATCTGAATGGCGGCAGATTAGTAAAAGGAGAGGTGCAAAGAGACCTGGGTGTCATGGTACATCAGTCATTGAAAGTTTGGCATGCAGGTACAGCAGGTGGTGAAGAAGGCAAATGGTATGTTGGCCTTCATAGCTAGGGGATTTGAGTATCGGAGCAGTTGTACAGGACCTTGCTGAGGCCTCAACTGGAATATTGTGTTCAGTTTTGGTCTCCTAATCTGAGGAAGGGCGTTCTTGCTATTGAGGGTGTGCAGCGAAAGTTCACCAGACTGATTCCCGGGATGGTTGGACTGACATATGAGGAGAGACCTGATCGACTGGGCCTTTATTCACTGGAGTTTAGAAGGATGAGAGGGGATTTCATAGAACCATTTAAAATTCTGACGGGACTGGACAGGTTAGATGCAGAAAGAATGTCCCCGATGTTCAGAACCAGGGGACACAGTCTAAGGATAAGGGGTAAGCCATTTAGGACTGATATGAGGAGAAATTTCTTCACTCAGAGAGTTGTTAACCTGTGGAATTCCCTACCACAGCAAGTTGTTGATGCCAGTTCATTGGATATATTCAAGAGGGAGTTAGATATGGCCCTTATAGCTAAAGGGATCAAGGGGTATGGAGAGAAAGCAGGAAAGGGATACTGAGATGAATGATCAGTCATGATCTTATTGAATGGTGGTGCAGACTCGAAGGGCCGAATGGCCTACTCCTGCACCTATTTTCTATGTTTCTATGATGCACTGAGTAAAGTCCCAACCCTTTTTCCCTGAGACAAATGTTTAGAGGTCCTGGGAAAGATGATTTAGAGCAGGATGGGAGACAATGCACTGCGTCTTGATTTCAACATAGGGAAATGTAGGAAGGAGAAATGTGTATAATAATGGATCTAAAGCTAAGAAGTACCAGAAAAAGAAAGTTCAGAAGAGCAATGACAATAATGGTGTTAATGAAATGAGAAGAAACAAGAGAAAGATTGGGAACCATAGATGAGAGATGGATAATCTCTCAAAACAAGCTTTTTTCCAGTGAAGCACTTTGTGATACCCTAAGAGATGAGATAAAGCACTGTATAAAAGGAAGTTCATTTATATGTCCTATCCAGGAGTCTGTGAGAAGTATTAAACAAACTACCCAAGATACGAGAGCAGTTTTTAGGCCTTGGACAGACTTGAGCTTTGTCTGGTTCCCTCTTGCAATTTCAGTTATAGCCAAAGAACTTCCTGCAATGGCTTCTCTTCCTGCCTCCGCATCGTTACCTCTGAAATCCCCAAGGATCGATCCTTGGCCCTCTCCTAGTTCTCATTTACATGCTGCCCTCGATCTTTCCTTCCTCATAAACTCTAACAGCAACTTGCATTTATATAGCCCCTTTTAATGTAGGGAAAAGTCCCAAGGAGTTTTAAAGGAGGGTAATCACACACAAATTGATATTGACCCAAAGGAGGGGGGATGACTAAAAGCTTGGTCATAGAGGTAGGTTTAAAGGAGGGTCTTAAAGAAGAGAGATTGAGAAGGCGGAGAAGTTTGAGGAGGAAATTACAGAGCTTCAGGCCCAGATAAGGGAAGGCACAAGAGGCTACAGTTGGAGGGACGCAGCATTCTTTAAGGGTTGTAGAACTTGAAGAAGTTACAGAGATAGGGCGAGGCTATATAAATGAAAGTTGTTGTTAGAGTTTATGAGAAAGGAAAGAGCGAAGGGAAACCAACTTTCTTAGTAGCTTTAGCAATGGAGAAGATGCAGAAGTTCCATTAAAGATCAGAGGAAATAATGGGACGGAGAATGTCAATAGACAAATCAGGTCTGAAGGACCATCAAAGCTGAGAGGTGATTGCTGTTTGTTTAGACTGGAGAGATATCAAGAAACTAGGAGAAAGTTTCTGCTTTTGCATTCCCAGCACAGACATTGTCCACTGCAAGTGTGCATTTTAATGGATGGAAAAATTGGGCATGCTGTCCCAACAAGATATTCTGATATGTGCAATGCTCTGCACTGGGAGCACAAGTACAGCAAATTACCTCCTTTTGCTTAAAAATCAAAAGAAAGGGAGTTTCATCATCAACCTCTGCCACAAACTCCATTCCCTTGCCCCCTTCCTGACCACTGTGGCATATTTATTTTTCATTTCAAAATTAAATATGTTTGACATGCTTCAAATAAAATACACAGACGTCAGAAACCCATCATCATCATAGACAGTCCCTCGAAACGAGAATAATTTACTTCCACGCCAGGTGTTTCAATGAAGGACCCGAACTACATCCTGAAGGGTGGAAGATGGATGTGCGTGGATTTTTTTTTTTAACATGTGGTGGCCGTTGCACACCAGCCACCACATGGGCTTGACAGAGCTAGGTCTTGGTCCAGTGGCAAGGATTACCCAAGACGACTGGGGACCAGCTCTGCTGCATGGATCTATTGCGCACACATATCGCAGTGTGGGCTGGCCCATGCGGCCCCTGGGCCCTCGCCTCTTCTGGGCCCTGACCTCACGCTGCCCCTGGGTCCTGATCACATCCCTCTACAATCTCTTGCCACTCCTTCGTCCCAATCACGCCGCTCCTGCTATATCTGCCCACACTCCGATCACCGAACTGGACCTTGATGACATCATTCTTCGCTGCCTTTGCCCTCCTGCACCAGCTGGCGCTGCTCCCTGAGGTGGCATGCTTCCACGCCGCTCATGGTCGCCACTCCTTTTATGGCCCCGGCCTGCCGCTGATGGTCTCTCGCAGGTCGGGGCCTCCACACCGCAACAGGGATTCCAAAAAAATAATTATCAGGAAGCAAAAGAAAAATGTTCAGCGATCATTTCCCAATGGCCAGAACTTGAGCCTGCAACTTTATCAAAGGAGTTAAAACTAGAAGCATTCTTCAACAGCAAGGCATCCATTACATTAAAATTGGCCTCAGCGGGAAATTGGGGAGGGCACTTCGATTTATTCGTAAATTTACCATCCGGCGGGAGTCAGAGAGAAGAACCCAAAAATTCTTTGGGGCGTTGTTTGAGCAGGCGGCTCACTAAAAGTGAGGGACACTGTGAGGCCTACGTTGGAGCCTACTGTGCCGCCAGGGAAGGGATCGGCTGGGCCAATGGCCCAGCACCCAAGAGAGGGTGCAAGGCTGCTAGTTGGCAGCGCGGCCGAACCAGCGTCAGCCATTGTCGGACCCACTCGGGAGAAGGCCGACAATTAAAATAAAATGGTGGCCGTGGCAGTGCGCCTTCCCCTTTAAAGGCGCCCGTACCGCTCAGCCACTCGCAGCTTCCCGCTGCGAAAAGCTGTTGGGGGAACCAACAGGCGGTGGTCGCGCTCCTGTGGGGCGGAAAAGTGGCTGGCACGGAAACACCGGGTGCAGCAGAAACCCGTTCACGCTGCCCCTGGCCCGAAAGCAATTGCGGATGGATCGGGCCTGCCCCCGGTCGGAAAGGCCTTACCGCCCTGTTACCGCCTCTTAGAGGCAGTAATGGGCCTTAAAGAAAGGGGCAATTTCCCATCCTAGGAGTCTAGTGCGGTGGGGAATATTATTTTAAACCCATGAGCTGCCAAATAACTCTGCTTTTTGTATAAACCAAGTCATCGATGTCATTAAGAGCTATATAAGGAAACAATGCAAAAGGTTATTCACTCATATGTTTTTAATGAATGCTCAGTTGTCTTCTTCCATTTATGTCACTTGAGCTTTGTGTTGATTTGATGATTTTCTCTCATTGAGTTTAGTTCAGTGTGAATCTGTCTGTGTGTGTTTGCTTGTTATTCTGCCTGCATTAACCCAAATCTGTTCTGTCCTTCATTTTTATTTCTCTTTTGTTTATTTTTCTTGTGTTTCTACCAATCTGCCATTTATTGTGACAGTGATGGATTATTGGTAGAGATGAACAAACTAGGATATCAAAAAATCTCAGTAATGCTCCAAAAAGAATTGTTAATTTTATGTATAATTTATTGTGGACAATGTCTGCAGCAGGGAGAGTTTGAGGGTGTGGGCCAAAAGTCTTCTTTAAGATGTGCATTCTGTGATCTTTCTCTTTGGCCACATCTGCCTATCACATTATGCTGCATCTGCAAGTGCAGATGATGAAACTCACCCATCTGGACCTTGAATGGGAGCTGGAGCTTCAAACTCCGAGGTTTCTGGCTGCCATCTTAGAATGTGCCTGTTTTCCTTGTTGCCCATGATAGGGCTATGCCTGTCAACCTTCCAGGATTTTATGGCGATGAATCTCTCAATTTTTTTTTAACCTGTTCAGTGCAAAATCATCACCATGGTTTATTGTTCTCTGTAGTGGGGATGTTCAAGCCACAGCTCCCCTCTCCTGGCATTTGAAACCTCAAAACCTACGCAACATTGTCTTACTTATCCTTGTATTTCTTATAGAATTATAGAATGGTTACAGCACAGAAGGAGGTCATTCGAGCCTGAGCCGGCTCTCTCAGCTAGTCCCACTCCCCCGTCCTTTCCCCGTAGCCCTGCAAATTTCTTTCCTTCAGGTACTTATCCAATTCCTTTTTGAAAGCCACGATTGAGTCTGCCTCCACCACCCTTTCAGGCAGTGCATTCCAGATTCTAACTACTCACTGCGTAAAAAGGTTTTTCCTCATGTCGCCTTTGGTTCTTTTGCCAATCACCTTAAATCTGTGTCCTCTGATTCTCGCTTCTGCCAATGGGAACAGTTTCTCTCTAACTATTCTCCAGGATTGGAAGATTATGGCCAGTACCTGAGCAATTTCCACCTTAACTTCCCTCAGCATCTCATGCATCCCATCCAGTCCTGGTGACTTATTTACTTTAAGTACAGCCAGCCTTTCTAGTACCTCTATCAATTTTTATCCCATCCAGTATCTCTGTACTTAAAGTAAATAAGTTACCAGGAGTGGATGGGATGCATCCTGGGATGCTGAGGGAAGTTATGGCCCTAAAATTGAGGTTGGAGGCTTCCTTTGTACGAACGCCTCCGACCTGAAAAAAATCTATGAATCTACCTGTTGGTCTTGGAGAAACGTAGGATCCCGGTCGGAGGCCTAGATTCACTGCACAGCAATGGGGACCTGTCTTTGAGGTATGTACGGAGAAGCTGGAGTCACATGGGCCTGGACCACTAATCACGATGCAGTATTCTCATTGATAATAATGGGAACTCCGTTTGTCCGGATTCCCATTACTATCAATGAGAAAAACCCCTAAAACACCCAAACACAGCATAATAAATAAATAAAACACCTCACATATTTAAAATTAATTGAAATTAAATGTAATTAAATGTTTTAGAAAAAGAAAATATTTTTTGGAATTTTTTTTAATGTGTTTTAATAGTGTTCAAAATAAAATTACCAATGGACAGGATTTTTACTATAAAAATGTGTATTTAAATTTAATTTTTATATGTTTTAAAACTCTTACGCTGGTAAAAGTAGGCTATGTGCCTGCTTTTACCAGATGTAAAAGTTTGAAGGGCATTCGCTGGGCAAGAGATGGGCAAATAGCCTAATCTCTGCTGCGCGAATGTCCTTCTCCCAGGGATGAGGAGGATCTGTCACGAGAAATCTTGACTGATTGGAAAAGCCGTTTTTTGGCGCATGCGCATTGCGCCCCGAAAAACGGCTTTTGTGAGGCCCCGCCGGGTCTGTGCACACTTTGTATTGACCCGGCAAGGCCGGAATTTTAGCCCTATTGACTTTGGCAGCATCATCTTCCTTACTGAAGTCAGATGCAAAGTACTCATTTAGTACCTCAGCCATGCCCTCTTCCTCCATGCGTAGGTCTCCTTTTTGGTCCCCAATCGGCCCACCCTCCTTTTGCTACCCGTTTACTATTTATATTCCTATAGAAGACTTTTGAATTCTCTTTTATGTTAGCTGCCAATGTATTCTCATACTCTCTCTTTCCTTCTATTATTTTCTTTTTCACTTCCTCTCTGAGCTTTCTATATTCAGCCTGATTCTCATTTGTATTCTCAACCTGACATCTGATGTATGTTCTTTTTTTTTGCTTCATCTTACTTTCTTATCTTTTTCATCATCCAGGGATCTCTGACTATCTTTCCCCTTTGTGGGAATGTACCTCAACTGTACCCAAACCATCTCCTCTTTAAAGTCAGTCCATTGCTCTATTACACTTTGCCTGTCAATCTTTCACTCCAGTTTACCCGGGCCAGATCATTCTCAACCCACTGAAATTGGCCTTCTTCCAATTAAGTATTTTTACTCCAGATTGCTCCCTGTCCTTTTCGAGAGCTAATCTAAACCTTATGATGACCTATGATCACTGTTCCCTAAATGTTCCTCTGTTGACAATTGCTCCACTTGTCCCACCTCATTCCCCAGAACCAGATCCAACAATGCCTCCTTCATTGCTGGGCCAGAAACATACTGATCAAGAAAGTTCTCCTGAACATATTTCAGAAATTCTTTCCCCGCTCTGCCCTTTACACTATTACAATCCCAGTCTATATTAGGATAGTTGAAGTCTCCCATTATCACCACGCTATAGTTCTTGCACCTCTCCGTAATTTCTCTGCAAATTTGCTCCTCTATCTTTCGCAATAGTTGGCAGTCTATAGAATACAACTAGTAGTGTAATGGCACCTCTATTCTTTCTTAACTCTTAATCTAATAGAATCTGTCCTTGACCTCTCCAGGACATCACCTCTCTCCAGCACTCTAACATTCTCTTTAACCAATACTGTCACCCACCTTCTTTCTTTCCTTCACTATCTTGCTGAACACCTTATATCCAGGAATATTTAATACCCAATCCTGCCCTTTTTTTGAGCCAGGTCTCCATTATCGCCACAACATCATATTTCCATGTGGCTATTTGCGCCTGCACCTCACCAACCTCATTTACCATACTTGGTACACATGCACTGCAAACCTATCTCGGATCTTCTTGTATTCTCTCTTAGTCTGACCCTAGCTAATACCTTACTATTTCTTACTCTAGTGCTATCTGTCTCTTCCAATCCTTTGTGCACTTTGTTTCTCCCTTCTAATGGTACATCCCAGTGCCCATCCCCCTGCTAAATTAATTTAAACCCTCTCCATCAGCCCTAGCAAACCCCTCTCTCCGCCCACCTCCCCATCGCTTGCGAGGATATTGGTCGCAGCTCTGTTGAGGTGCAAACCATTCGGCCTGTACAGGTCCCACCTTCCCCCAGAACCGGTCCCAATGTCTCAGGAATCCAAAGCCCTCTCTCCAGCCAATCATTCATCTGCTCTATCCTCCTATTCTATACTCATTAGCTCATGGCACCAGGAGTAATCCAGAGATTACTACCTTCGTGGTCCTGCATTTTTATCTCTTTCCTGTCTCCCTAAAATCTGCCTGCAGGACCTCATTCCTTTTTCTACCTATGACATTGATACCGATTTCTTTAAGGGCACATATTTGGCCAGAACCCTACAGATCTCCTCCTTGAATGCCCCCCACTGCTCTGACACTGATTTACCCCCAAGTAGCTGTTTCCAGTCCACTATGGCCAAATCACATCTCAGCTTACAAAAGTTGGCTTTTCCCCAATTTAGATCTTTTATTCCTGGTCTATCCTTGTCCTTTTCCATAACTACCTTAAATCTAACTGAATTATGGACACTAGCACCTAAATGTTCTCCCACTGATACCCCTTCCACCTGTCCAGCTTCATTCCCTAAAACTAAATCCAGTGTTGGCTAAAAAAGTAATCTTGAATGCATTGTAGGAATTCTGTTCCCTCTATACCCTTCACACTAATTTTGTCCTAATTAATATTAGGAAAATTGAAATCCTCTACTATTACTGCCCTATAGTTTTTGCACTTTTCAGAAATTTGCCTACATATTTGCTCTTCTATCGCCCTCTCACTGTTTGGGGGTCTATAGTACACTCCCAACAGTGTGATCGCCCCTTTTTTGTTTTTCAGTTCGACCCATATGGTCTCATTTGATGATCCCTCTAACATATCATACTTCCTCACAGCTGTAATAGTTTATTTAATCAATACCCCTCCCCCTCCCTTTTTACCCCCCTCTATCCCATCTGAAGATCCTGTAACCAGGAATGTTGAGCTGCCATAGCTGCCCCTCTTTTAGCCATGTCTCTCTAATAGCTATAATATCATACACCCAGTGTCTAGCTGTGTTCTCAGCTCATCTGCCTTATTCGCTATACTCCTTGCATTGAAGTATGTACCATTTAGTACAGCCAGAACTCCTTGTTGACTAGTTTCTAGCCCTTGTTTCCTCTGTCCTTCAAATTCACTTTCTACATTTTTGCTTTCCCATTCCAGCTTTACTCTCCTCCCTACTGTATCTATTGTCGTGTTCCCAGCCCCCTGCCAAGCTAGAAACATAAAAAACAGGTGCAGGAGCAGGCCATTCGGCCCTTCGAGCCTGCACCGCCATTCAATATGATCATGGCTGACCATGCAACCTCATTACCCCACCCTTGCCTTCTCTCCATACCCCCTGATCCCTTTAGCCGTAAGGGCCACATCTAACTCCCTTTTGAATATGTCCAACGAACTGGACTCAACAACTTTCTGTGGCAGAGAATTCCATAGGTTAACAACTCCCTGGGTGAAGAAGTTTCTCCTCATCTCGGTCCTATATGGCTTACCCCTTATCTTTAGACTGTGACCCCTGGTTCTGGACTTCCCCAACATCGGGAACATTCTACCTGCATCTAACCTGTCCAATCCCGTCAGAATTTTATAAGTTTCTATGAGATCCCCTCTAATTCTTCTAAATTCCAGTGAGTATAAGCCTAGCCAATCCAGTCTTTCCTCATGTCAGTCCTGACATCCCGGGAATCAGTCTGGTGAACCTTCGCTGCACTCCCTCAATAGCAAGCACGTCCTTCCTCAGATTAGGAGACCAAAACTGCACACAATATTCAAGGTGTGATCTCACCAAGGCCCTGTACAACTGCAGTAAGACCTCCCTGCTCCTATACTTAAATCCCCTCGCTCTGAAGGCCAGCATGCCATTTGCTTTCTTTACTGCCTGCTGTACCTGCTTGCCTACCTTCAATGACTGATGTACCATGACACCCAGGTCTCTTTGCACCTCCCCTTTTACTAATCTGTCACCATTCAGATAATTGCCTTCCTGTTTTTGCCCCCAAAGTGAATAACCTCACATTTATCCACATTATACTGCATCTGCCATGCATTTGCCCATTCACCTAACCTGTCCAAGTCACTCTGCAGCCTCTTAGCGTCCTCCTCACAGCTCACACCGCCACCCAGTTTAGTGTCATCTGCAAACTTGGAGATATTACCTTCAATTCCTTTGTCTAAATCATTAATGTTTATTGTAAGTAGCTGGGATCCCAGCACTGAACCCTGCGGCACCCCACTAGTCACTGCCTGCCATTCTGAAAAGGACGCGTTTATTCCCACTCTTTGCTTCCTGTCTGCCAACCAGTTCTCTATCCACATCAATACATTACCCCCAATAGCATGTGCCTTAATTTTGCACACTAATCTCTTGTGTGGGACCTTGTCAAAAGCCTTTTGAAAGTCCAAATACACCATATCTACTGGTTCTCCCTTGTCCATTCTACTAGTTACATCCTCAAAAAACCCTCGCAGATTTGTCAAGCATGACTTCCCTTTCATAAATCCATGCTGACTTGGACCGATCCTGTCACTGCTTTCCAGATGCGCTGCTATTACATCTTTAATAATTGATTCCAGCATTTTCCCCAACACTGATGTCAGGCTAACCGGTCTATAATTCTCTGTTTACTTTCTCCCTCCTTTTTTAAAAAGTGGGGTTACATTAGCTACCCTCTAATCCATAGGAACTGATTCAAAGTCCATGGAATGTTGGAAAATGACCACCAATGCATCCACTATCTCTAGGGCCACTTCCTTAAGTACTCTGGGATGCAGACTATCAGGCCCTGGGGATTTATTGGTCTTCAGTCCCTTCAATTTCCCTAACACCATTTCCTGACTGATAAGGATTTCCTTCCGTTCCCCCTTCTCGCTCGACCCTCGGTCCCCTTGTATTTTCGGGAGGTTATTCGTGTCTTCCTTAGTGAAGACAGAACCAAAGTATTTGTTCAATTTGTCTGCCATTTCCTTGTTCCCCATTATGAATTCACCTGATTCTGACTGCAAGGGACCTACATTAGTCTTCACTAATCTTTTTCTCTTCACATATCTATTGAAGCTTTTGCAGTCAGTTTTTATGTTCCCTGCAAGCTTACTCTCATACTCTATTTTCCCCCTCCTAATTAAACCCTTAGTCCTCCTCTGCTGAATTTTAAATTTCTCCCAGTCCTCAGGCTTGCTGCTTTTTCTGGCCAATTTATATGCCTCTTCCTTGGATTTAACACTTTCCCTAATTTCCCTTGTTAGCCACGGTTGAGCCACCTTCCCTTTTTTATTCTTACGCCTCACAGGGATGTACAATTGTTGTAGTTCACCCATGTGATCTTTAAATGCCTGCTGTTGCCTATCCACCGTCAACCCGTTAAGTATCATTCTCCAGTCTATCCTAACCAGTCCGCAGCTTTCTTCTTCATTATCAACCACACAGCCTATTTTAGTGTCATCTGCAAACTTCTTAATCATACCCGCAACATTCAATTTCAGGTCATTGATATATACCACAAAAAGCAAGGGACCCAGCAGTGAGCTCTGTGGAACCCCTGGATACCTCCTTGCAGTCACAAAAACACCCATCAACCATTACCCTTTGTTTCCTGCCTCTGAGCTCATTTTGGATCCAACTGTTCTGTTTGAATTTTGTAAGTCTAAAGGGTTATTTTTAACACTCTTACCTCATTCGTGGATTAATCAAGATCTGTTAGTATCTGCAATTTAAGAGATATACAAATTAATGGGAAATAAACTTCTCTATGGCCCATGAAGCCAAAAACCCTGCTCTCTGGGTTATCTCCTACCAATTGTATAAAATACTGTTGTCACAGACCAGCTGTCTTAAGGAGCAGAGAGAGAAATGGGGATAAAATGATGAGGAATAAAATGAGTTTTCATTCCCCATTAAGAGTTCAGGAATATGTGTTCATTTTCATGATGAGGTTTTTACAGTGTAATAGCACCATCTGCTAGTAAAAAGCAGTACTACATCAGCAGAAAATACTTTTTGTTTTGCGAAATTCCCCTTTACCTGTACCACCTTGTTTAAAAAACAGAGATTCTTTAAATCTTTTATTTCGTACCCAGAGCACATCAACATGGTCCGATTTCAGTAAATTATGGGCTAGGGGTTAACATTTCTGCTGAAATAATAGACAACGGTATTTCAGATGAATATACAACGCCATTGTAAGCTATTACACAACAGCATAATTTCACAGTCTGTTAACCTGAATTGTTCAATTGCTGTTAAGGATACTGACTGATTTTTCACAAGGGCTATGAGGCCTTTCCATGATGTTCCATTTTCCACTAAAGGACTGCGTGATCAGTGAGGGTTTACTACTTGTGTGGTTGTGTTATGTTAACCAAAGGAGGCGATTATTGCTCATTCACGATATTTCATTTTGAAAGTTGTTGCAATATTAAGGGCCAATAAAAGCAGCCATTGCCACTATACTGCCCTTTTAGTTTTTTACCATATCTCGTGATAGTCGGAATAATGTCTTCAGGGAAGCAATCAGGAAATAAACTTTTTTCTTTAAAAAAAA
The DNA here is from genome assembly GCF_044704955.1 of Pristiophorus japonicus. Taxonomy (NCBI): domain Eukaryota; kingdom Metazoa; phylum Chordata; class Chondrichthyes; family Pristiophoridae; genus Pristiophorus; species Pristiophorus japonicus. The sequence continues at coordinate 56,359,135 of NC_091988.1, forward strand.
ATTGCACCCAATCCCAGCTTCATGCTGTCAGCTGCTGTGATGTTATTAACCATATTTACGCCTGAATATCATTAGCAGCAATTTAACATGTTCAAACCTCTTGCCACCAACAGTAGAAGTAAACGGTGATGGAGAAGTCATTATTCCCAACTGGTTTCCAACCATAGTAATTATCCACAGGATGATTTCACCCCCTCAATGTTCAAGCATTTTTAATCTTGAATATTTTTACTGGAGCGTCACTCTAGTTTGACTGGATTCTAGACTGATCATGTCATGTTTGTTCCTCCGCCATGCCCTTCGCCTTCCCTGGGGCAACATCCAGCAGAACAAATTGCATGAAAAGAAAAATGCAGTGTAATTTACAATAAAATGCATGGGGTATAATCAGAGCCAGAAATTTCAATTCTGGGTTTTGATAGGTTTGTTGAACAAAACAAAAAATCGACATGCATTTTAGGAATAAATACTCCTTTACTCTGTCTTTTATGTTCCGTTACCTTAAGTCACATTTAATAATGTAAAAAGGATGTAGAGGCACTGGAGAGGGTGCAGAGAAGATTTATAAGGTTGATGCCAGAAATGCAAGAGTATATCTAACAGGAAAGGAAGAACAGGCTGGGTCTCTTTTCTCTTGAAAAGAGAAGGCTGAAGGCCAAGGGGTGACATAATTGAGGTCTTTAAAATCATGAAAGGTTTTGATGGAGAGGATACAGAGAGAATGTTTCTACTTGTGGGCAAGAGCATAACTTGAGGCCATCAATATAAGATAGTCACCAAGAAATCCAACAGGGAATTCAGAAGAAACTTCTTTACCAGGGAGTAGTGAGAATGTGGAATTTGCTATCACAGGGAGTGGTTGAAGTGACCAGTATAGATGCATTTAAGGGGAAGCATATGAGGGAGCAGGCAATGGAGGGTTATACTGATAGAATTAGATGAGGAAAGATGGGCGGAAGCTCGAGTGGAGCATAAATGTCGGCATGGACTGGTTAGGCCGAATAGCCTGTTTCTGTGCTGTATATCCTATGTAATCAACTACTGGACTGCAAGCAGCCTTGCTTTTCCTATTTTCCTTCCAAGGTCTGGCCTTGTAGACAGGAAGACAAAGCAAAACGATAAAAGTTAAAAGAAGTGCAAGCCAGCAACATCAGTACTGATTTCTAGTGGTAAATTGTTATTACCACAGGGAGATGTAAATGTAGTTGGGACAAGAAGGAATTGGGACTCAATAAAGGAAACAAATAGTGGTTGGAAGAGTAACTGCATTGAAGACTGACTTTTGCACCTAGAATTTTCAAATTGAAACCGTGTATTAAAACATTTTTTTCTTTTGCTACAACTTTTAGCATGCTACAATTGAGCAAATTTCTCGAACTCATTGTAAGTTTAAATCCTGTAACAGTTCACCTCTTTCCAGCCACAATGGGCAATTTATCTTGCTCCTGCTTGAGCGATGTTCCCCCTGCAAAATCTTCTGGAAAGCTGGGTGTTCTCTGATGTCTGTCCAGGCCTTATTTTTGTTTACGTGCTTAGGGCTGCCAGGAGACACGTGAGGAACTGGGACACCGGGATTAAACCTGGGCCCTACACAAACTTCGATCTTATCAGTTCTCTGTGAGTAGATGCCATTTCCCCCTGCGTCCCCTCCTTCATTACCCCTTTTTTCCCAAAAGTAACTTTTCTCTATCTTCTTCCTCTTTTTCTCCTATGTAGTCTTCTCACCAGCAGACATCTTCCAGCCAAGGAGGATGAGTCAGTTTGCCCTACATAATTTTCCACATCCGGAGGCGCAATTCAGATGCTGTAATTTAATTCCCATACTCTCAAGATAGAATGTACTGTTCCCCTTGTGGCAGTCCATCTAGTGATAGTCCCCCTTGTCACCATGTAAGAACTGGAATAGCCAACCTGACTGAGCTGAGAGGCAGCTTTGAGTGTCAAACAGGCTCGAACTTGAACCTGTAAAATTCTGGTCAGGACCTTATTGCTACTTTTACCAAGCTGCAACATTCCTCTTAATTATAATAACTATAATTTTTTAACAACTGTTTAAGAGCCCTATATGTCCTCCCTACAATTGTATTTGTCCAGTCCCCTTGGCCCTGATTAAAAACAATTGGTACCTTTTCTCCTTTACTGAACCCTTACACACCCCCTCCCCACCCCCGGTCACCCCGCCACCAGCACGTTTTTGTTTTCAAGGTTGGCAGCTGTACTGTTTCTGCCGACATGCTTTGTTGCTCCCCTGCTCTGTCTCATTGTGTAGGTTATTCTCTGGTTCTCTCTGTCTCTCCAGTACCACAGTACGAAGCGCCTTCATTCTGCTGCTAATCGTTAGTGCCACCTGGCTTTTTGGGCTGATGGCCGTGAACAACAGCATCCTTGCTTTTCACTACCTCTACACTGTTCTCTGCTGTTTTCAGGTAAACGCTTACTCTCACTAACCGTCTGCATGAGAGCATGTTCCAAGATGTCCTACCTGCGTAGTGGAATTCAACCCATTGTTTCACTATATTGGATTGTGTATTGGAAATTGTTTAACATTTATAGCCAGTGGGGGTTCATCTTGAGCTTATCTCAGATTTCACTGCTACTTTGAAATGATCTCAAGTTCTCATACGTTTGAAAGTAACACTTGGATGCATGTCTGTGTCACAGTGTCTTGTATTACAGAATCGGCATTATTAACACATGTTTCCACACTGGGCAAAAGTTGAGAAATCACTTTGTGGTGTTTACATGCACAGTACAGACTGTGTAACAACACATTTACTTCCAGTCCTGAATACCTTGTGATGGTCTCAATACCACACGCGTGGTATATGGTAAGTCTCGTGTACTCGAGTAGAAAGCAGCTGATATTTGAGAGCAAGACAAGCTGTGTTGGTGACTAGAGCTATTTGCCTTGCATCCCAGACGGATACAACCATATAAATCTCTTTTACCAATTATCTACAGCTCTAATGTGATGTACATGTAATGCACAGAGGAGCACTGCTTTACACACAACGTGTGTACCTGTGGCAGCTGAGGTAGTTTGTTATCTAGCTAAAATATAGGGCCTGTTTCCATCATCTGTCAGTCTATCAATATTGGTGATGCTGTACTGATTGATTCTGAGTATTCCCTATCAATGTCATAGAGATCAAAGCAATAGAAGATAAAGCACAATGTAACTTAAATCAAATTGATTGCTTTTAAGATTGAAACTAGGGCTTGTGGCCTAGTGAGATTGGAAGTGAGAATGGAGCCACAGTGTAGGGTCAACTTGGGATGAAAATTAACAGTGCAGTGGCAATTTTAAAATTAATTTCTCCAACAAATTAATATTTACATAAGTGTTTAAAATACGTTTCCTTCATAAGTTCATCCTTGCAGGTGGGGGAAAGTCAGTTTTCTACAAAAATATCACAGTGAGATCAATTCGTAAGGTGCTCAAAGGGAGGAAATCCCATTTTGTACTTGCACTTTTTTGCCAGATTTATTAACTGAAGGAATTTCAGCCCTAGGCCTACATTGCAGGATTTAAAAAGACAAACGGCAGCAAAGCACACACTTACAGTTCGGAAGGTCCTATTTGGGTGCTCTGTTCCTGTTATAAAATTAGGAAGTACTTAATTGTTCATCTGGACCATCACCACAGAGTTTTAACTAACTATGTAATAGGAGTAATTAAGTGATTAGTTTTTAAATATCCTTCCCTCAAACCAGTTTTTAAATATGTATCCCTCCCCAAATGAGAGCCTATACCTCATTAAATAACAGTGACTACATGTCAAAACTACTTAATTGATTGGAAAGCACTATGGAACATCCTGAGGTCATGAAAGGCATTCTATAAATGTAAGTTCTTTATTTTCTTTATTTAGTGAGATAGTCACTGATCAGGTAAAAAGTCTGCCATGCCACTCCTGGCACATGCTGGGAGCACATATCTGGGAATTGAACACTCCCAGTCCATGATTTTCTCTCCATTAGCTTTGATGAATGGAAGATTGCAAGCTGGGCGTACGACATTTCCTCATATGTCCTTCTGGTATGCATCAGGAGCAGTGCAATGAAATCTTTATTTGCTACATGGCTCCCATGTCTTCAATGAACTGATGATAAGAACATAAGAAATAGGAGCAGAAGTAAGCCATACAGTCCTTCGAGCCTGCTGCGCCATTCAATAGGATCACGGTTGATCTTCTACCTCAACTCTTCTTTCCCACCCTATCCCCATATTCCTTGATTCCCTTAGTGTACAAAAATCTATCTCCATCTTGAACATATTCAACGACTGAGCATCCACAGCTCTCTGGGGTATAAAATTCCAAAGATTTACCACCCTCTGAGTGTAGAAATTTCTCCTCCTCTCAGTCCTAAATGGCCGACCCCTTATCCTGAGACTATGAGCACTGGTTATAGACTCTGCAGTCAGGGGAAACAGACTCTCATCATCCACCCTGTCAAACTCTCTCAGAATTTTATGCATTTCAATGAGATCATCTTTCATTCCTCTAAACTCCATAGTACATAGACCCATTCTACTCAACAATAATGTCACGACCAAACTCTGACGTGTCGCAGTTCACAACATCACCAAACGAGAGCAGGTGATAACTCTTTAACAGTGGACTTGAATAAAGGAGCATTAGTTGTCAGAATTTAGGGCCCAAGTTTCCACATGATTTGCACCTGATTTTTAGGAGCAACTGGTGGAGAACGGACTATCTTAGAAATCGCAATTCTCCACATTTTTTTTTCTGCAGTTCTAGTCAGGTAGAACAGTTCTACTTTGGAACAGAATTTTTTTCTTCAAAAGGGGGCGTGTCCGGCCACTGACGCCTGATTTCAAAGTTTCCACAGTGAAAATGTACTCCAAACTAACTTAGAATGGAGCAAGTGAAGATTTTTGTAGAACTGAAAAAACCTGTTCTACACATTAAAAAATCAGGCGCAGGTTACAAATTAGGCGTCCAGAACGAGGTGGGGGGGGAGGGAAGTCATTAAATTCGACAATAAATCCTTATTTATACTTCTACAAATATTATACAAATAAATCTAACCTGAATAAACATTTATAAGCCAAGAAAAGATTAAATAAACCATCTTCCTACCTGTGTGAAAGTGCTTCAGGCACGGAGAATGCTGCAGCCGTTTCGTTCCCGCGGGGGGGGGGGTAATTAAACAGCCGTTTCGTTCCCGCGGGGGGGGGGGGTAATTAAACAGCCGTTTCGTTCCCGCGGGGGGGGGGGGTAATTAAACAGCCGTTTCGTTCCCGCGGGGGGGGGGTAATTAAACAGCCGTTTCGTTCCCGCGGGGGGGGGGGTAATTAAACAGCCGTTTCGTTCCCGCGGGGGGGGGGGGTAATTAAACAGCCGTTTCGTTCCCGCGGGGGGGGGGGGTAATTAAACAGCCGTTTCGTTCCCGCGGGGGGGGGGGGGTAATTAAACAGCCGTTTCGTTCCCGCGGGGGGGGGGGGGTAATTAAACAGCCGTTTCGTTCCCGCGGGGGGGGGGGGGGTAATTAAACAGCCGTTTCGTTCCCGCGGGGGGGGGGGGTAATTAAACAGCCGTTTCGTTCCCGCGGGGGGGGGGGGGGTAATTAAACAGCCGTTTCGTTCCCGCGGGGGGGGGGGTAATTAAACAGCCGTTTCGTTCCCGCGGGGGGGGGGGGGTAATTAAACAGCCGTTTCGTTCCCGCGGGGGGGGGGGGGTAATTAAACAGCCGTTTCGTTCCCGCGGGGGGGGGGGGTAATTAAACAGCCGTTTCGTTCCCGCGGGGGGGGGTAATTAAACAGCCGTTTCGTTCCCGCGGGGGGGGGGGTAATTAAACAGCCGTTTCGTTCCCGCGGGGGGGGGGGTAATTAAACAGCCGTTTCGTTCCCGCGGGGGGGGGGGGTAATTAAACAGCCGTTTCGTTCCCGCGGGGGGGGGGGGGTAATTAAACAGCCGTTTCGTTCCCGCGGGGGGGGGGGGGTAATTAAACAGCCGTTTCGTTCCCGCGGGGGGGGGGGGTAATTAAACAGCCGTTTCGTTCCCGCGGGGGGGGGGGGGTAATTAAACAGCCGTTTCGTTCCCGCGGGGGGGGGGGGGGTAATTAAACAGCCGTTTCGTTCCCGCGGGGGGGGGGGGTAATTAAACAGCCGTTTCGTTCCCGCGGGGGGGGGGGTAATTAAACAGCCGTTTCGTTCCCGCGGGGGGGGGGGGGGGTAATTAAACAGCCGTTTCGTTCCCGCGGGGGGGGGGGGTAATTAAACAGCCGTTTCGTTCCCGCGGGGGGGGGGGGGGGGTAATTAAACAGCCGTTTCGTTCCCGCGGGGGGGGGGGGGTAATTAAACAGCCGTTTCGTTCCCGCGGGGGGGGGGGGGGGGTAATTAAACAGCCGTTTCGTTCCCGCGGGGGGGGGGGGGTAATTAAACAGCCGTTTCGTTCCCGCGGGGGGGGGGGTAATTAAACAGCCGTTTCGTTCCCGCGGGGGGGGGGTAATTAAACAGCCGTTTCGTTCCCGCGGGGGGGGGGGAATTAAACAGCCGTTTCGTTCCCGCGGGGGGGGGGGGAATTAAACAGCCGTTTCGTTCCCGCGGAGAGGGGGGGGTAATTAAACAGCCGTTTCGTTCCCGCGGGGGGGGGGGTAATTAAACAGCCGTTTCGTTCCCGCGGGGGGGGGGGGGTAATTAAACAGCCGTTTCGTTCCCGCGGGGGGGGGGGTAATTAAACAGCCGTTTCGTTCCCGCGGGGGGGGGGGTAATTAAACAGCCGTTTCGTTCCCGCAGGGGGGGGGGGGGGGGTAATTAAACAGCCGTTTCGTTCCCGCGGGGGGGGGGGGTAATTAAACAGCCGTTTCGTTCCCGCAGGGGGGGGGGTAATTAAACAGCCGTTTCGTTCCCGCGGGGGGGGGGGGGGGTAATTAAACAGCCGTTTCGTTCCCACGGGGGGGGGGGGTAATTAAACAGCCGTTTCGTTCCCGCGGGGGGGGGGGGGGTAATTAAACAGCCGTTTCGTTCCCACGGGGGGGGGGGGTAATTAAACAGCCGTTTCGTTCCCGCGGAGGGGGGGGGGGGGGTAATTAAACAGCCGTTTCGTTCCCGCGAGGGGGGGGGTAATTAAACAGCCGTTTCGTTCCCGCGGGGGGGGGGGTAATTAAACAGCCGTTTCGTTCCCGCGGGGGGGGGGTAATTAAACAGCCGTTTCGTTCCCGCGGGGGGGGGGGGGGGTAATTAAACAGCCGTTTCGTTCCCGCAGGGGGGGGGGTAATTAAACAGCCGTTTCGTTCCCGCGGGGGGGGGGGGGGGTAATTAAACAGCCGTTTCGTTCCCACGGGGGGGGGGGGGTAATTAAACAGCCGTTTCGTTCCCGCGGGGGGGGGGGGGGTAATTAAACAGCCGTTTCGTTCCCACGGGGGGGGGGGTAATTAAACAGCCGTTTCGTTCCCGCGGAGGGGGGGGGGGGGTAATTAAACAGCCGTTTCGTTCCCGCGAGGGGGGGGGGAATTAAACAGCCGTTTCGTTCCCGCGAGGGGGGGGGGAATTAAACAGCCGTTTCGTTCCCGCGGGGGGGGGGGGGGTAATTAAACAGCCGTTTCGTTCCCGCGGGGGGGGGGGTAATTAAACAGCCGTTTCGTTCCCGCGGGGGGGGGGGGTAATTAAACAGCCGTTTCGTTCCCGCGGGGGGGGGGGGGTAATTAAACAGCCGTTTCGTTCCCGCGGGGGGGGGGGGTAATTAAACAGCCGTTTCGTTCCCGCGGGGGGGGGGGGTAATTAAACAGCCGTTTCGTTCCCGCGGGGGGGGGGGGGGTAATTAAACAGCCGTTTCGTTCCCGCGGGGGGGGGGGGGTAATTAAACAGCCGTTTCGTTCCCGCGGGGGGGGGTAATTAAACAGCCGTTTTGTTCCCGCGGAGGGGGGGGGGGGGGGGGGGGAGACAGTGAGAAGGCTGCAAGTGCTGATGGCAATGTGCTTTTATTAAAAAATGTTCAAAAATTAAACAGCTACAAAGAACGACAAAAATGGCCGAGTGCCAATGTTTTTTCCACACTGAGCATGCGCGAAC